>NC_086319.1:167467399-167662399 GCF_036172605.1 Pelobates fuscus
ATCTAGTTCGATTTTCGTAAGGAACAAACAAAGGTCTCCTCTTTTGGTGATATTCAGACGACTTCTCTGTTTGCTCATAATATGATTTCTCATCCGTGCATAAGCTCCCCTCCTCTCCCTCCTCAATTCCCCTCCCCACCTTTGTTTTCCTTTTTTATATTTTTCTACCTTCCTTATAGCAATGCCCAGCAGGAAGGCTGAGCTAGGTAGCCCACTTATTATTAGCCAAGAACAATTCTCTCCTTTTCCTTTTTATATTTTTATTTTCCTTCTTTCTCCTTTTTTACAAATACTCTGCTCCTTCTTTCTCCTATTCTACAAATACTCTGCTCTTTCTTTCTCCTATTCTACAAGTACTCTGCTCCTTCTTTCTCCTTTTTTTTTACAAGTACTCTGCTCCTTCTTTCTCCTATTCTACAAGTACTCTGCTCCTTCTTTCTCCTATTTTCCAAGTACTCCACTCCCTGCTATCGTGTATCCCCCTACCTACTCCAACTCCTCCCCTTCCTCTACCCGCGTTTTACACTTGTTCACGAGCACACGCATTTGTACGTGCGTACGCCCGTGCGATATAGGCGCACATGCGCGTTCAGGCACACACGCTCGCCCTTTCATGCACTCGCATCTGCAACCTCGCACTTCCTGCTTACCACTGAGTGCACAAGAGATGAATAAAGTGTTCATCTCTCTGGATGGAGGGAGGATTCTGCTACCGCCCACCTGGAATCCCAAAACGCCCACTGGTGGGCGGTAGGGACCAGGTTGGCAACCCATGGTGTAAGGAATCAATTTGTTACTTTGTAGTTCTGTCTCTGTGAACTGTTCTGTTTTACCATTGGTGACAGTTTTGTGTTATTATATGGAGACCCCCTGCTGGGGGTCTGTGTATAAACTTAGCTGTACCAGGTCCCATTAAACAGTTCATTCCAGTTGTACTCCCAGAACTATGTATCCTCTAGTTACTGGGGGATTTTGTCTTGGATATTTTACTGCTTCTTCAGCTACAAGGATTATGCTATGCTAGGTATTGGAGCTCCGCTACACAGTTTCTTTGAGCTACTACAGTAATCTCAACTTTCACGTGGGATCTAAAATACACTACATTCCCAAGAGAGACTAGAGCAAAAGGAGGATTTGTTAATTCCATGGGTGATGGCAGAGCAAAATAAGATTAAATGATAAAGAAAAAGGGGGTGGACATTAGTATTATTTACAAAGTGCAAGACATGTCCATATGCATTTTGCCTAAAGATTTGCCTTCATGATTCCAAAAGCTCAAATTGTATACATTATAGACCAGTCTGCAAGGCAATCCCATAGGTGGACTGACCTGTGAGGAGGGGGCCTGGCAGCGTGTTACTATACCACTTATACACAAATACACTACAACGGTTATTCACAAGCACACTGTACCTCCTGTACACACACTACCGACACACACATTCTACAGCCCCCAAGACATACAGTCTCTGCAGCCCTCACACATACATGCTACAGCCCATAACAGACCACTTTACGCACACTACAGCACAAATAGCAAAGCAACGCAAATGTTACTCCATCAAAAAACTGTGTTTTAACAACACACTGTTTTTGGTCTGAATAACCACTTAAAAGTAAATCGCTTTATTTGACGTCCTTATGGTTGTAGGAGTTAGGGCTGAGCAGCTCTCGCACAGCTATTCAGGTCTGTTGGTGCCTTGAGAACTTGTTGGGAACCACTGCTAGAATAGTATCTGTTTTTTTTTAAATCAAAATGTCTGGTTAATATGAGGATAATGACAGCCCAAGTAAATTTAACTCACCTGATTTTTTCAGGCATGATTCCAGATCTAGCTTGTTAACAAGACAATGATGTGAACAATGACTGTCAGGGACTATGGGTATCCCAGCGATCAACAAATATTCCTGTAAGAAAGATGAAAGAGACAGATCCATCACTATACATTAAAATTTACAAATACCACAGAATGATTGTTGTGCTTGTTAAAAAAATACATTGTGGTTAGGACTCTTATCTCCTTGTTAAGAAAATAAATTAGTGTTATGTTAAACCCTTTACAGGTATATGTTGTATAACCAAGTCCTTGCCAGATTATTGACATCTCTCTGATCACATAATCAAAGTCAAGCAAAAAAAAGTTAGAGCACTACAAAGAAGATGAATATAAATGCTTAGAAAAAGGGAAAGGTTGTCCCACAGCGGTTAAATGAATTGTTTAACATTGTCAAGTTATTATTATAATAATCACTACCAAGCCTCTTCCCCCTCCAACTATTCCATGTTCAGTTTCAATTTGGATTGATAAGTAAATGATACATTTCTTACTTTAAATGTGTAAAATTCTACATTAATTTCGAAAAAGTACAGAAAATAAAATGTTAAATGTTTACCTTGTCTCTTTTTATGCTCTTCTCACCATGACTGTCTCTGTAATGATTTTAATTCTATAATTTTATATCAGTGATTTCTCTCCTCCCTCTATTAAGTTATTCATTATTTAAATGATCAATGCTCTACTACGTCTATTTCTCCAGATACTGGCAAAAGAACAAGGGCTCTGCACATGTGACATGGAAAAAACACAAAGCACTGATCTAGTTTACACAATCAGCGTACTTTTATCTCCTGTTGATATTTGTGGATTTTCTGGCAAGTGAATAGATAGGGCTCTCACCATACTTGTGTAACTTGATGTACTAATATGGAATGCAAATCTATTGATAACACAGTATGTCATGTGATCCCTGCAAGTTACAGTAAAAACCTTTGTCCCTGTGGATGGTCAGTGGTTCAGGACACCTGATGTCAGGTCATCAAAATTGTGTAACTGTCACTTGTACACCAAGAGACAGAAATACGAACCAGTCATCTGCAAAATATAAGAGCCAACTAAATATGCAGTGCTGATTTAAAATAAATAAATAAGGTAATGATATTTTTTTTATAATACATATGAACAACCCACTGCCACGACGCTTTTGATTTCCAGCACACATCCAAAAAACAGTGTCTTCCTTGAAAATGATACGAAGTTATAAAACGAGTTAGACCTGAGATTCTATATCCCTGTGCTGGGATCAGGGGAGGGTTTGTCCTCTGGGCAACTAGTATTCCCAGTTTATATCCCCACTATACCATTCCTCTGCTGATAAATAGCAGCAAGCATTGTGTTAGGAAGTAATTTTGGCACAGTACTGCAGGAGTGAGGCAGCAAGCAGGAACTGTGCAGGGTCTAGCCCGGCACTGTGAGGTTAGGCTGCGGCCCACAATTTCAGTGGTCTCCATCGCATACCTCCCATCATTTTAAATGGTCAAAGAGGAACACTTTCATTTTAGAGGTGTGAGTAAGACAGTGGCCAGGGGTGGGGCTTTTTAAATTTTATATGACTAGTATTTTATGCAACTAAAATTGTAATTGTACTTGTTCGCCAAGTTAAAACATCTGCAGATGCCAGATGTTGTAAGCCTACTGCACAGAATGACCCAATGCCCAGTGGGAATCCAGGTAAGAGGACAAAACTTTGAAAAAAAGCTTAGCCCCATTACCGGGAACAGCGTCAGGATACTCCTACCATTATAACCACCACAACGGCTGGAGTAGCCCTTTAAAAATCTCAACAAAATCTAACATATATTACAAAAATCTATAATAGAGCTTTCAACTATCATAACCAAGCTTCCTATTCACTTTCTAACATTTTTTAGATTCACACAAATAAAACTTTATTCTATTGCCTTCACCTTGCCTGCAAATGCCTACTTGCGTAGCTTTACAGAAACACAAACCTGATTACAAGATTCAAACTCATGCATTAAAGAATGATAGAGAAAAAAACCAACAACAGTATTAATTTACCATGCAAAACAACAAAACAAAATCCTGCTTGATGGATTTCTGGAGAGAGGTTCATTGCTCCCACTAAGCAACCACAGTGAATGCTGAGATTTTCCCTTTGTCCTTTTCCAAAGTGGTTTTGCACAAAGCTAGTTGAGCAAAATTACATTCTTTGCATTATAAAGTGCTTATTGTTATAGTGTGCCAGCTATGGTATTGTGTTTCTCGTTAAACAAATTATAAAGTATGCA
Source organism: Pelobates fuscus (assembly GCF_036172605.1). Classification (NCBI taxonomy): domain Eukaryota; kingdom Metazoa; phylum Chordata; class Amphibia; order Anura; family Pelobatidae; genus Pelobates; species Pelobates fuscus. Next base: position 167,471,490 of record NC_086319.1, read on the forward strand.
GATCAACTTATCTCCGCACCCATGTGTTTATTTTTTTTTTGTTTGTGTATTTTAGTTTGTAATGTGGTATATTTATTGTTTTAGCCATAACCTATTTGGATTTTGCTTCCCAAGCACTACCAAGCCTCAGTAAGCAAACCAGTAACCAACCTCATGCTGAAGAGTTGCATTAACGAAACAGCTGTCCATGAGTGGTTCACTGGCTTTGCATCTTTTCCTAAATTGTGTTCCAAGCAGTTGTATACAGCAAACACAGATTAAAAGGAATCCATGTTTAAAATGGAATGAGGCAAAAATGTGATTCTTTGTTAAACTAATTTGCATATGCCCACCCAGAATCCTTTGCGGTTGTAACATCAGTGCAGATTTGGGATTTCTGTGGGAAAAGCAAGTCTTATGGCTTGACTGGTGTGCAGAATATTGTTTAACATTGTATTAACTATTCACAGACTTCAGGTGGAAGGGGTTTTCAATCACAATTTTTCCCCACCATAACCTATTTGGATTTTGTTTAGCCACATATTTAACATCTGCCATAAAGGTTAAAGATCAAACATTGCACTGACTGCTTGATATGAATAGTGTGTATCAGTATGGAGTTCAGATCTGCATTTCAGGAAGGCCTGAGATCAATAATCTGCATAGGGACATCAATAAAACTATTACAAACAAGTGTACTAAATGAGAAATTCCCAAGTGCTTGAGCAGCAAGCAATAACATAAGCCTGTGAACAGAATACGGACACTGCTTCCTATTAACTTTACAATTTCCTGTAATTGTGCAATTTACAAGCCAGGTTAATTGGAATTCAAAGTTTATGTCCAAATCTCCAAGGAAGCTATGTGGCTCTGCATGGAGGCGCTGAACACTACCCATAAAGATGCATTGATCTAATACATCTCTATGAGGAGCTGCTGACTGGCACAGTGCGGCGATTTGCTGTGGAGGCAGAAGTAGGCGGGACCAGAGTGCACATTGTAGACAGTATGTGATTCTACATGTATTGAATGGAAAATTCTTTTTTTTTTTTTACTAGAAATGTGCATTTTGAAAATGGTCTAGCAAAAAAATAAATATAATAATTACAGAATAAGGCTGTGCAGCAGGTACATTAAAGAGAGATGAATATAGGGCATGTAGTGTTAAAGGTCAGACTTATTATGGATGGGTTGGCAGATTTTGCTATGAAGGGGTAAATCTGCCCATCCGTACAGTTTAAACCACGCATTAAAGTCTTTATAATGAAAGTTTTCTTCATAATAAGCAGAAATGCTTCTAATTAGATGTGACTCGAATGAAAATGCGTCTCTGTTTGTACTGTCCTCTCATTAAAATTGATTAACTGTGTTAATTAAAACCAATACTTGGCAAAATTGGAATCCGGACCCAAGTATGCTTCAGGCAGGAGTAGTTAGGTGCATTACCCCTAGACTGACTCATACTTATAAATTCATCTTACAAAAGTTATCTTTATACATATTGCACAAGAGCCTACATGCTATTTGTATTTGGAACGTCATTCCTGAAAGCTTTCCAGTCAGATGTAGTATGTGAGTGTGTGTGTTTGAAGGGCGGAACTGGGGTGAGGGGTGGATGGACAGATGTAGCAATTTGCATTTATTATTACTTTAGAATAATCTATTGCAATTTATGTATTGTGCTAGTGAGTGCAGGGGTGTTATTTTTAAAGGTGTCATCTGTATTCTTGCAGGATACCCTAACCGCAAAAAACACGCTACACTCTCTTCTCTTCTGAACAGAGAGAAAACAACTCCCCTTCTCCAGAATAGCTGCTCGTCACCGATTACGTTGCTATAGGGATGATGTGCTACTCTGCACATTGCCGTGGAGACCATTTGGCTCAAGCATCATCTCAAATATAGGCCAGGCCTGAGGCCTTTGTGATATGTGAAAAGAAGGTTTTAGTAGGGAAGTGTGTGAACACACTGTAAGCCCTTGGCAGTTAGAAGGACTAAAAGCAATTGTTTAGATTGTTTATATACCCATAATAGCAGGGAACCCCCAAAGGGCACACTATTTGAATTGTTGTCCATTCTCTGTATTCTCGTGTGCCCTGTTTTTAGTTTTAATTCTTACCAGTCAACAATAGAAACTCTTATTACATGCTTTTATGTTCTACACAAAACTGTATTGCTCAGAGTAATAATTGTTCTGAATGGATATAGGTTGTGTTGTCTTAAAGCCTTTTTTGGCAATATTCCATAACAATATAAACACACCTGTTCAGATGATTTAATCTCTGTGCGTTCACCTCAGATACCCCATTTCGTATGGAAGCCCCTGTCCTTTTAACCCCTTAAGGACTGAGCCAGTTGTACACGTTGTGATCAAAACAAAACGTAAACAAAAATTGGAATTTGTGCTATATGTCTGTCCAACCGTAATTCATTTTATTCAGGATAAACAGGGCTTTTATTTTACTTGAACTATTCATATATGAAACAATTCATTATGAATAAAATCTATAAAAAAGTGTGAGAAATTAAGATTGTTAAAAAAAAATTTTGTTCTGCGTGGCATTTTAACTGTTAATGTCATAATACGGTTAGCTTTTACTGAAAAAAATGCACATATTTGTATTCAGCAAAGTCTCACAAGTACAACAGTACCTATGTACAGGTTTTAAGGTTTTTTGGAAATTTACAGGGTCAAATATAGCATATTTCATTTTTCAGTTTATACACGTTGAAATTTGCCAGACTGGTTATGTTGCCTTCGAGACTGTATCGTAGCCCAGGAATGAGAATTAGTAGACAACCCAGAGTATTCAATATGGGGTATGTGTAGTCTTTTTTAGTAATTAGCACCTTATCCCTTCCCTTTAAAAAACGGTAATACTTACCATCCGGTTCCCCTCTGATGAGCTGATCCAGCGAAACGTGCGTCAGGGGCTTTGGGGCTCAGGCAGTGTCCACTAGACTGCTTGCAGTTGTCTCTGACTTCTAAGAATTATCTTTTTATTTTACTTTGTTTTTGGCATTTTCTATTTATTTATTTCGTCTATGTTTGGAGCAGGGGTGGAGGAATTTTGATTCCATAGTAGGGTCATTTATTGGGGTAAGGGTTGCCCTCGAAGGCACAATAGGGACAGCAATCTTTTCCCTCTCTCCCCTCACCCTACCCTGTAATATAGTTGTCAGTATTGCATGAGTCCTCTTTTTTCCTCCATTGCTAGATATTTTATCTAACAGTCAGGTATATCTTTCTATCAAAGAAGCTGACAGATACTTTTAGCCATATCTTTGGTTACACTCTTAAAGCTCTCCAGATACATAGTTACCACAGAATAGTCAGAGATTTTTTCTCCCTTTTTTTGTTCACTATCTAGTTAGTATTCACCATTTTTTTTATGTCAGCTGATACTCTGACACTATATTATCTGACTGACACACCATCTAGTGATTTATACTGTCTTTTGGTGATACTTTACTACTATTTTTTTCTGCAGTGTGGACCAGCCTCCATTATTTTTATTTATTTAGTTATTTTTTATTATTATGATTTTTTTTGTCTATGTGTATATAGTACTATTAGTTGGGTGTTGTAGTTGGTCTCTTCTGTTTATTGGGACCTTTTAGTAATTTAGACTTTTATTAAAAGTTAAGTTTTATCTTATACATATATCTCTTTAGTATTCCATTGTTATACAATAGTGCATTCTCTGCCTTTTCTCGTCTTTTTTAGTAAGCACTTAGTCACAAACACTGGCCAAACTTAGCATTTATATTTGTTTGTGTGTTAAAAATGCAAAAAATGATGAATGCTAACTTTGGCCAGTGTTTGTGACTACGTGGCTACTAAAAAAGACTGAACATACCTTATTTGCAATACCTTGGGTTGCCTGCTTTTGCAAATGGTATGCCATCCTGGGGGTAATTCTCATTCCTGGGCTTCCATACGTTCTCAAAGGCAACATAACCAATCAGGCAAATTTCAATGTGTAAAACAGAAAAGCAAGCCTTATATTTAGCCATGTAACTTTCAAAAACACCATAAAATCTGTACATGGGGGGAACTGTTATACTTGGGAGACTTTGCTGAACACAAATTAGTGTTTCATAACAGTAAAACGTATCACAACAATATCATCAGTGAAAGTGCATTTTGTGTGTAAAAAAACTTCACTTTCACTGACAATATCATCGTTGTGATACATTTTACTTTTTTGAAACACTAATATTTATATTCAGCAAAGTATCCCGAGTAAAACAGTACCCCCCATGTACATGTTTTAGGTTATCTTGGAAAGTTACAGAGTTAAATATAGTGCTAGCAAATACAATTTTCTGGACTTTCTGCCTGGGTTGTCAGGCAGGTCCCTCAAATTGCAATCAATAAAATTAATTATGTACAAATATTACATAAATATGCACGTAGAATTTAAATATATAAACATTTATTTTTTAGTTTTTTATGTAATTATGTATATGTATATATTTATATTTTGCATTATTTTTATGTATTTATACATATATATAATTTCAAAGTGTATTTTGATATGAATATATATACATATACAGTTAGAATAAAATTACATATATGTATATAATTTATTTTATTATTTTTCATTTATTTGTATTTACTTATTCTTTTAAATAAATATATATATATACACATAATATATATATAGTTTTATATATATACACATCTGTGTAATTTAATTCTATGTGTATTTTTATGTTAATATATGTATATATTAATAAAAGAAATACACTTGGCATGACATTATATAAATATATATATATATACACACACACATATATATATATATATATATATATATATATATATACACACATACACACACATATATATTGTTGTTGTTTTCTAAATTTCTAATATTTTTCATTTATTTTACAGAAGCAGGGAGATTGCCTGTCAGTTTAGGCAGTCCCCTCGCAGGCAGCACTATGGATAGCCCGCGGGGGCCTAATTTGCTGAGGTGGGTCTTTCTGGGCTGTCAGGCAGTCCCCTCAGACTGGGAGCAATGCAGATCAGCGTCAGGGGAATGGCGGCGATCGGGTAAGTAATAAGAATGGCAGGGACGTTCTATGCCCCACGCCAGAGTTTAGAGCCACCCTATAAAGGATGGCATAGAACCAGCCTTCCTTAAGGGGTTAACCAAGGGACAAAATAAAACAAAACTGTAATTGTCCTGCGATAAAGAGAGTGTATTTTTTCAACAAAAACAGCAGTGTAACCATTTCTCTAACAAAAAGCTGTATACATGTTTTTGTGTTTCATTATGCATTGCAAAACTATAATACTTTATCCTCCACACATCACCCAGAACTCTGTCTTATGTAGAGAAGTTGTAATAATAAAAAAATTTAAAAAGTCACCTAAGCCACACTATACAGGGGCTTGCATTACTCAAAAGTACATGACTACATATTATAGCGGCAAGATAGGTAGTGCTCAGGGCAGGTATGCAGATGTACAGCCAACAATTACTTAGGAAATTCCTGAATTAAGTGAATGTTGGCATTCTGTCCACATACACCCATTTTCCCATTCCAAGATTTCTGGAAGCAAAAATGTTGTATTTGTTAATTATTTTCATTTTTTGTGTATCCCTGTATGTCAATCACAACAGGAAATTGCCGTGTTGTACTAATTTCATCTTATATGCATCCCATGTTTCATAAAATATGTAGATTAAAGGGACACTTTGGGGACCAATACAACTTTTACAGGATCACTATAGTGTTTAGGGTCACTGCACCCAGACTACTTCAATGAGACAAAGTGGTCTGTGTGCTTATATAGTCCCCTTTAAAGCATTTGATATATGTTGGCCTCAATAATAAGCTGTATTGTTTGCATGTTAAAATCTTTATCGTCTTTACACAAAAAATATAAAGGTTTTCTAGAATTCTGCACTATAACCCCACCTCCTTAACCATTCCCCTCATACCAGAAAGACTTCTTTATCAAAAGTGTGCACACAGACTTAGCCCCCACAGCACTGATTTAGCGGCTTTTAATTAACAACCTAGCTGCAGACAGTCAGACAAAGTACAGTGGAACCTCGGAAGTCGAACGGTCCCGTTCTCGAACAATTCGGAAGTCGAACAAAAATTTTGAGTAAAAAAATGTCTCAGTACCCGAACATACAACAAAGAGCTTTGTCTCATTTTCAAGTCAAACAATTATTATAAATAATTGTAATAATGGCCAACAGTACATTTTTAGTAAGTTGAAAGGTAGGAACCAATCAAATAAATGTAAGGTGCTTATTATTAGAGCGATCTCTGCATTTTTTATGCATACATATAAATGTAAAATGCTGTAATTTTGGGGGTCTGGAAAGGATTAATCAATTTTACATAAATTCTTATGGGAAATGTTGATTCGGTTCACAAACACTTCGCAAACCTGAACAGCCTTCGGGAACGGATTAAGTTCGAGTTCCGAGGTTCCACTGTACAAACAGGTAAAGGTAGCCGTACCAGTGGTGGAACTAATGTAGGGAGGGCCCTGGAATAATATATTTTTTTGGGTCCCCTCTAGCGCGAGTATAGCCAAAAGATCATCATTTTCATACGATTCCCACAATGCTTTTCTGTTGGAGATCTACCATCTGCCCATCTCTGCAGGGTTGCATTTGTAAGCTGTGTTTAAATGTAAGCATGTTTTTGTATAGAGTATGTATGTGTATGTATGGGTGCATTTTTATGTACTGTTGCCATTGGATTGCTGTGCTGTATTTGTGTGTAGTGTTTGCATTTGAATGCAGGGGTATGTTTGTATGTTGTGCTGGCTTTTTAATGCAGGTTTGCTTTTGTGTTTAATATTGGGGTTTGAATGAAGAGGTGTTTATATATAATTATTTTAGCGTTTTAAAAAAGTATGTAATGCTTGTGTTTGATTGCAGATGAGTGTATGTAGTATTGGCTTTTAAATGCAGGTGTACACTTGTGTGTAATATTGCTGTTTGAATGAAGAGGTGTATTTGTATATAATTTGGGAGTTTGAATGCAGGGGTATGTTTGTATGTAATGTTTGTGTTTGATTAAGTGGTGTATCCTGGTTTTGTGCTGCCCTACGTCTGTTAGCCGCAAGGCTAACAAGGCATTTGCCCTGGGCATTTGGGGGCGTTTTTTGCCGCCCCCTGGAAAATGCCGCCCAATGCAAATGCCTTGTTTGCCTCGCGGCTAAAACGTCCCTGGTGTGATTGCTGGGATGTATGCACACACACATTGCCACATACACACTTACACAGCTATATATACACACATAAACACACTGACACATACATACCCTAAGACACAGATACACATACTGACATATACACACTTTGAAACACAGATATACACACAAAAACGGACATTTACACACACATGAGTTTTATATTTGAGCCACCCTCCTGTTTGTTGGGGAAAATATTATATATATATATCTGTTTAATATGTGCTTGATTAAGTCTGTGTGTATGGGAGGTCAGGAATTATCTTCAAAGGGAGTTTCTGTTTAGATAGTTGGAAAGATACAGCACCTGAAAGGCACCGATCACATTTACATATCAACTAGTCTTCAAATGAGTCTCTATCTAGGAAAACACACCTTAGGTTAGAGACAAAGGGATGGCTGGGAGAGTTAACACTTAAATAAAATAACAGGATAGATAACATTTTGGGCCTTGGGAAAGTAAATCACATTTACATATCAATTGAGCTGAGGAGTTTGCTATTTACAACATGGCAACCAATTCCTTTAAAAATAGAAGATACTGACATCACATTAGATTAGGTTTGGTAAGACACACATGCTGCACACAACATCTCACAGCACATACACAATGTAGCCGATATTATTAGATAGATGGAATGGATGAGTGTTATGAATGTATTGTAACTCTGTAATACTATAACTCTGTAACATTCTTCTTCTGTAATATTTAACTGGGCAGATTCTAAGTAAAGATTTCTCTCTGGTAAGAACTATGGTGTTGGCTGTTTATTTGTAATATCGGGTAGAATACCTTAGTAGTGCTAGTCATATATTTATCTGGACAAGGGGATAAAGTTATATGTTAGTTCTTGGAAGAGGTGACACGGATATTACATTCACTATTAAAACACAACGCAGAGTGGATTTCTCTCAAATGGATACCAATTGGAAATATTGGTGGTGAGAGAAGGATTATACAACACTGTTAACATACCTTTTGTGTGCAGGAGGGTGGCGTGCTTGGGATCCTACTGCTGGTTGGGATTGATGGGAGTGTGAGGTCTGGAACAGTTCTCTCTTCTTGCTCCTCTGCCCCCATGCTGCCTGTGCCACAGCTGCTTCCTCTGCTTTCCACAAGCAGAGCCAGGGGGAATTGAGCTGCTGTCACTTCCTCCCGGCATCGTCAATACAACAGAAGCCCGGTTGTGTTTTTAAAGGGCCATGGCATCTGACCGGGCCTCTTTTCAGCAATACACATAGATGATGATGATTGGTCCCTCATCGTGCGTGCCCTGGTGCAGCCGCACCGGAGATAGTTCTGCTGCTGATCCGTACTATATGTCTTCCTGGGTGTCCCCTCCTTCTAATGTAGGTAATTTTGTTTTTCAGATCATTCAGTAATATCCAGGGGCGGGCTGGGCCGGGGGGCAGGGAGGCAATTGCCCCCCAGGCCGCCCTAAATAATTAGAAAAATGGCCACTGTAGGGCCGGTCCTGGGCGCCAGGAGGAGGGGGTGCCGCGCAGAGCAGGCTGATAGCTCACAAGGAGCCCAGCAGGTGGCCAGCTGGCCACTTACGGTGCCCCAGTAGCAAGGCAGAGTAGGCACCTGCTTGTCCCAGATGGCAGGTGCCTACTCTGCAGCAATATACCGGCCGGGTGAGGAAGAAGGCAAGCAGCGGCGAGGGAGCTCTGCTGATGATCTTCCTGCTCCCTCGCGCGCCCTCTCTGTTGATGTCGGGAGCCGGAATATGACGTCATTCCGGCCCCGCATCACTAAACTGCGCGAGGAAGCAGAGAGGAGCAGGAATATCACGGAAGAAGTCACTGGACCCCGGGGAAAGGACCCAGACCTACCTAAAGGTAGGAGCAACAAGAAATAAAATAAATTTGTGTGTGTGTGTCTGAAAGTAAGGGTGTGTGTGTGTGTGTCTGTAAGTGTGTGTGTGTCTGTAAGTGTGTGTGTGTGTGTGTCAGGAAGTGTAAGTGTGTGTGTGTGTGTGTGTGTCAGGAAGTGTAAGTGTGCGTGTGTGTGTCTGAGTGTGTGTGCGTGTGTGTGTGTGTGTGTCAGGAAGTGTAAGTGTGTGTGTGTCAGGAAGTGTAAGTGTGTGTGTGTGTGTGTGTGTGTCTGGAAGTGTGTGTGTGTGTGTGTGTCTGGAAGTGTGTGTGTGTCTGGAAGTGTGTGTGTGTGTGTGTCTGGAAGTGTGTGTGCGTGTGTCTGGAAGTGTGTGTGTGTGTAAGTGTGTGCATGTGTGTCTGGAAGTGTGTGTGTGTGTGTAAGTGTGTGTGTGTGTCTGGAAGTGTGTGTGTCAGGAAGTGTAAGTGTGTGTGTGTGTGTCTGGAAGTGTGCGTGTGTGTGTATGTGTGTGTCTGGAAGTGTGTGTGTGTCTGGAAGTGTGTGTGTGTCTGGAAGTGTGTGTGTGTGTGTGTCTGGAAGTGTGTGTGTGTGTGTGTGTGGAAGTGTGTGTGTGTGTGTCTGGAAGTGTGTGTGTGTGGAAGTGTGTGTGTCTGGAAGTGTGTGTGTGTCTGGAAGTGTGTGTGTGTGTGTCTGGAAGTGTGTGTGTGTGTGTCTGGAAGTGGGTGTGTGTCTGGAAGTGTTTGTGTGTGACTGTCAGGGACGTCTTTCCGCATGGGGCCCTACCGCGCTGCCCAGCATGCCCGGCCGACAGGGGAGATCCTTTGATCTCCCCTGCCAGCCAACGGAGAGGTGGCCTTGTTTTCTGGCCTTGTGCCGATGAGGGAGATCTCAATTCAATCGGGGAGAGAGGTAGCTGCCTAGGACCCAGGGCTGCAGGAGAGGCCGACCTGTAAGGCAGATCGTTCCTCCCGCAAGCAGGCTGTGTGGAGCGTTGCAGCGCATTACCATTGCAATGCTCCACACAGCATTCTGCGTGCAGTAGGACAGGAGATAGCCTGCAGCCAGACAAGCTGCAGGCTGTACAGAATTCACAACTGGACCACCAGGGCTGGCTGTGTCCCAGCCTCTTTCACCAAAGGTAAGAAGAAGGGTGGGGGGGACATATAGATTTTATTTAACGTATAGTAGTATTAAAAAACAAAAAACATTTGCTACCTGCACCCCTCAAACACACACACAGCACCCAACACACATATAGCACTCCACACACACGCAGCACCCCACTCACATAGCACTCCACACACACACACAGAACCCCACACTCACATAGCATTCCACACACACACAGCACCCCACACACACCGCACCCGTACACACAAACACATACACTGCATCCCTCACTGTTGTGTGTGTGTATTCAGCCGTCTGTGTATGTATACAGCCGTCTGTGTGTATGTTTGTGTATGTTTGTATTCAGCGGACTGTGTATGTATTCAGCACTCTCTATGTGTACTCAGCAGTCTGTGTGTGTGTGTGTGTGTTTATTCGTCAGTCTGTATGCGTGTATTCATCAGTCGTCGTGTGTATGCATTCAGCAGTCGGTGTGTGACTGCATTCGGCAGTCTGTGTGTATGTATTGAATGTATGCATTGCATTTGTTGGAGGTACTTCTAAATATAATCTTCGTTGTATCTATAATTTACATTTTTATTCCTGTAAGTTGTGTAGGCAGGGCCCCAGTGCACTGCTTTGCCCGGGGACCCATAATGTTGTTAAGATGGCACTGGTGTCTGTCAGTGTGTGTGTGTGTCAGCAAGTGTGTCTGTCAAGTAAGTGTCTGTCAGTGAATGTGTGTGTGTGTGTCTGCCTGTCAGTGTGTGTGTGTATGTGTCTGCCTGTCAGTGAGTGTTTGTCAGGGTTTGTGTGTGTATGTTATTGAGAGTGAGGGCCAGTGTGTCTGTCAGCAGGGCCAGCCTTTGAGGTATGCAAGCTGTGGGGTCATGTAGGGCGCAATAACAGAGGCGCCCGGCGGCCAACACAGCTCACAAGTTTTGGACACCAGCATATTTAATTTAAACGATTCCCTGGTGGTCCATTGGTGCGCACCAGCAGTAGGTGCAGTCAGATCATATCCCTTGTGGTTCCGGTGCTCAGTTAGTGAGTCAGGGCACAGGCTCAGAGATTCTCAGCCTGCGCTCTAACAACATTGAAAGTCGGAGCCGCAAAGGAGTGGGTATGGCAAAGAGCTACTGATTAGCATAACATCAATATCCGTTATAAAACCAGGAAAAGGTGGCCATGGATGGTGAGCTAATTCAGGGGTGCAATGGGCCACTTGACTGGATTTGCCCCCCAGGCCTGAGGCTGCCAGCCCTCCCCTGGTAATATCAGTGGCTGAGCTGCGTGCATACCTTTGATCAGAAAGTATTTTTCTGGAGTGAGGGGGTGTTGCTAAGGAGGCAGGCTTAGGATGCAGCATTCAGCAAAACATTTGTTTTGCAAAAACAGCATATTAATTTGACCAAAGCCTATCAAATGATTAAAGTAGTTTTAGTGCCCGTAGTGTGTTTAGTAGTTAATTAAAAAAAAGAAAACACAAATACAGAGCAGCTGAAGGGTAACCAGGCTTGCTTTTAAAAAGATACACATTTACACTAGACCTACTGTACACATGATCATATTGGCTGGTAAAATATCATGGGAGCTGTTGTTTTTTTCCCATCTACATAGCGATTTGTAGTTAGTATTTGACTATGTACCCGCCCAGATGGCTATCCTATGCCTAATTTTGGTGCAGTAATGGCACTGCAGAACTTTGTTTGCTTTTTAATTCTCAGTGACCAGTCATCATGTCCAATACAAAACTAGAATAAACAGATCACCAGATTCACCTCAAAGTGTGCAACAGAATATTTGGGTGAAATACAGTAAGATATGATTCTGTAATCTCAGGCCTATATAGAAACACGTATTTCTATTTTATCATAAGAAAGAGAGCACACCTTTCTATAAAAGCCAAATTCCATTTTTCATTTTGTTCACAAGCAGTTTGGCACTAAAACCTTAGAAAACGTTTTTTGTTTGCCTTTTATGGATATCTATGTGTGTAAGGATTCAAAACAAAACACAAACTAGCTCATCAGAGGCAGTCTGCTGCAATTTATTTAACATGTGAACAACTTTTAGAACATAAATGGAGTACTGTAAGAAATTCTAGTAGTGTTTTAAAAGCGGGCAGTTACCATGGAAACAAATGGAATTTTCTTCCATTTGTTGAACTTTGACATCACTAAATGCTAACTGTTACATCCCCCCTGCCCCCCCACCCCCAAGTGTAATAACTTAAATTATGTGTTTAAAAGGTTAATAATTAATAACTTTTATTTAGGCAGACATCACACTCTTGTCCCTAAAGACCTCATGTCAGCAGGTATTTCTAGTTTACTATTGGTAACTATATACACACCCCTGATGTCATTAAATTAGAGACATGTTGCTTTGGAATTTGCTACTCATTTTAATGAACAGATTGTTATCACAAAACAGATCATTGATTACTAGTGGGTTAAATATGTCTCCTGATACACTGACGACTGCATAAGTAAGGAATTACTGACAATAAGTCTAACTGAAATTCTAAAGGGATTTCCTGTTTACTACAGCCATCATCTTAAAATTTTCATGTTTCTTTTAAAATCATTTAAATTCCTTTCAGGAGGAAGGAATGTAATTTCATCTTCAGAAAAAGACAAGACTCTTAGGTCCAAATCAAAACATCAGGTCTAACAACCAAAGCCATACTGTGCACATTGGTACGAAGCTGGGCAATAGACAGATATCTGTTATATTCTTAGTAAAATTTGTGGTACATAATATAACCATTTGAGAACTTAGATTTTAGTGAAATAAATATCTTTCATGAATCCTGCATCACAACTTACAGCACTCAAAGCAAAAGCAGCAAAACTAAAACACTTTAGAATAAAGTGACACTATGTGACAATGGTGTGACACTAAGCCAGTATTTTGCACATCTCAGTACATCTTCCTCTGTAAAGGACAATTCATAAGGCAATATTTCACCAAGTAATTCTTACCTTTCTGGGCCTCTCCAAGAAAGTCTTCTCCTATGGTCAATGATGGCCTTAAAAGTTGGAACTGTGTGTCAACCTTTAATGGCAAACGTAGTTTTTGTTTAATTTAGATTTTTACCAAAATACCAGCAAACAACTCCACAGTTTTTGCTTTGCTTTAGCCGGGAAGTCTAAAAGTCTGCCCTTTTTTTTTTCCGAAAAAAATATTTATTTATTTGTGCAAATAAAATGCTTTAGATTTTTTAGAAGATCTCAGTATTGCAATATTGTTGAAGTATCAGTTTTGCAATGCGCAGATTTTGCTTCTAGAACAGGATTTTCACCCTGTAGGTTATAATACAGAGTAGAAGTTCCCAGTTTTTCTTTTCACTGCTGTAAAAAGTAGCAGGATTCTCTTTTTGCTAAACTCAGGGCTTGGCATTTGGGAGGGACAGGAAGAAAGAAAGGGGAGGGTGAAAGAGTTTTTTTCATCACAATACTGCCTTCAAAATGCTTGCTGTTGATTTAAACCAGGTTTAATGTTAATCCTTCAATTTTCAGCAGTCCCTAATACAATTATCTCCGCACAGAGGTTGCTATATTTAAAACATGGCATATTTTTTAAATTTTAAAGCACCTTATTACTATCTTTTTTAACTACTTTAATAACTTTGATTTATTTTCTTTCTCATCCATAAAAGAGGATACATTTTTGGCATGGTTTAATTATGAAATTTACTTACTCTGAACATAAAAACCTTTAAAGGGACAATCTGGGCACCATCATCACTACAGTGCACTCTATTTTATATGGTGCCATGTGTTTCCATAGTAGTATAACTGTTAAAGCAACAGTCCAACACTATCTAGCCTAATTTTAAGATATTGTTATTTACACTATGTTTGGACTCAACGGTTTGTCTTTGTTTGTTTGTTTTCTTACCAAAATATCAAATGATGTGATGCAAGATCACAAAATCACTGCGTACAAATATGCTACAATTATACACAGTAGTATATAACAACAGGTATTTAAAAGTATACTTTTATGCAAAATACTTAAGGGACTGCAAGTAAAAAGAAAAATAATTGATTATATTAATATATACTAAAGTAATTTGACTTAATCTATTAAAACTGCTGCATTCCATTAAGTATACAGTATTTATTACATCATTTCCTTTTCATAAAATAAAACAATGAAAATATCATTCTGATACTACAAGTAAAGTTTAAGACTTTAGACAGGCACATGTTTAAAAAGGATCATGTTTAAAAAGTGATTGCTGGTAACTCCTTAAAATTGAAGCAGTCGCCATGGAAACACCAAGCTGATAGCTACACTTTTACATTTCAGAGTGAATGGTTACAATCTGGAACAGAATAATGGAACCATACGACTGAATGAACAGATTAAACAGAATTGGCCATTATGTACCTGCAAATTCAGGTCAACTATATTTCTATACATACCAATTTAAACACAAGCTATCATAAAAAAATTAAAAAAATGTACTAAAACCCGTTCGTAACATTTTAATAGTTAATTACTTGACTGAAAGGATTGACTCTACAGAGGTGACCAAAATACCCAAAAACATTTTTCAAGTTAATACAATTACATAAATGTATATTATTTATGAAAGTTGTTTTATTAATTTATTATTATTAATATGTCAGTTGATTGCTGCACTGCCAGTGGACAAATATTCTGGACTTCTGTAGGTTTTGCGAATTTACCTGCTACTGTTTTTTTTTCCCCAGTGTGAGTCCAGATTAATTGTTGTGTCTGAAGTATGAGGACCGTACATTTTATACAGGATTAATGGATGATACCGAATGAGAAGTACACATTTGGTTAAAATGACTGACTTTCAATTGTATTTGCCTCTGGTCATTTTAACAACCCGGAACTGACTTTAGTGAATAATCCTGAAAGATGGTTAGCATAATTGCCAGCATTTAAATCCGTTTTAATGGCCACAGTTAAAATTAGCTGAATTAGTGTAGTTCAATGATTTTTAACCTCCAGCTACATGCTAGCTACATGTTTCCTCAAATGAATACCTGAAAACTGGATTAAAAAGCAAGAGAACATCTGCAGACTTTAAATGTGGATGTTAATTGGAATATGATAGAATTAATAAATAAAATAAGACCTTGAACAGCAAAACAATGAACATTGACCAAGGAACCCCCTACAAAACACCATTAAACCACTATTAGGTACCTATTATTTAGCTGCCAGGAATGTGCACTGCACTGTAAGGTGGGAGTCTCCAAAAGCTTTGCTGTAGCCTAAAGCATAGGCAGCCCCCCCCTCAGGCCCTGAAGACAACTGTTTATATTCTACTTGAACCCATTCACTCTCAAGAAAGATGTTATCTGGGGGGCGGGGCCGGACCGCCATGCTGAGTGGAAGCATGGAGAAAGAGCTCCTGCAAACTGCTCAAGTTTTTGGCCCTAAAGACCAGCAAAACGCTTGTTAAAAGCCAGAAACTTAAACACCAGTGAAAGAGGCAACCCTGGTCCCGAGGAGAGGCTTGCCACGAGGTTCTAGTCCCTCGGTGGGGCGATCCCAGCCGAATGTGATGGAGACCGCCCAGGCGGTGAGAGGGGTGGACGGCCGCCGCCCAGCTATCCTGCCCACCAGCGGTTTAGCTGAAACGCAAGGCTAGGCGGGTCTGGCCCTGTTTCCCCCCCCTATGGACCGGCGGGGGTGATCCCGGTCCCCACCCTGTGACCCAGTGAAGTGCCACAACACCAGCGAGAGTCCGCTCCCAAGATGGCGGAGACCACATGGCACCTCCGAAGAGAGGGCCGCCGGACGCACCCTCCTCTCCTGCTCCCATACAGGCGGAACGATGACCGCACCAAAGAGGGCACCGGCGAATAAGCACTTACCTCACACAAACTGGAGAGGAGCAGCATAACAACCCGACACACCAGAGCATAATGAACCCGAAGAGGGAACACGTTACAAGGCCTCGGACCAACCTGGCACACAGCCCAGTTCCCCGTTGAGAGCCTGAAACGGAAGATTGGCCCACCCACAGCCACTAAACCCGGAACTCACTACAGGCCTAAGTCTGGTGCTCGGCTGGAATACCATTGATCCAGGAATGGAGCTGCGACCCCCCTTTCAGGTCACCCAATGGGACTATAAGCACAGAGGCAGCCATTAAGCATGTTACCACACTACAGCATACCACACTGCACACTAAGGGGTCATCCTGAATGCTGCCATAGACTCTTACCTGACTGTTGCTGGGTAAACATAGGGTGGCTATTTTAAGCATGTTTTAAGCATTTTTAAGCATATTAAGCGTTGAAGCACAATCTTTACTTTTGACACTGCTTTTCTGTTTTAAGCCTATGTACCTATCAAGCACTAAAAGCTCATTTACTCTAATGTACATCAACAAGTAACCCACATACATTACTATAAGCTTATGCATACCCATCTATGTTATTCAAATGCCTAACCAAGCATGTTCATCCTAACTACACGAGTTTGTTTCTTTCATGTCATTTAAAAAAAAAAAAATGTGCCGTTTACACTGCCACGTATTTGTAACACCAAGAAAATGCCTGCAGTTGCTGTTGTGGCTCTGCATGATTATTGTTATTTGATGCACAAATAAAATAAAGAATTAAAAAAAAAAAAAAAAAAAAAAAAGAAAGATGTTATCTCACAAGCATACACCAGTATTTTCTCAATGCCAGTAAAGCAGCCCTCAGATCTACTTGCTGATATTCCCACTCAATGTTCCTGTTATATGGCACAAACTAAAAGTCACTAATTTATTTTATTTTCAATAATTTTTATGGTTTGGTTAATAGTTGTGAAACTCCTTTTGCTTATTTATATGAAGAGGATACATAACTTTAAATGAACGCTCATTGGCATTTTTAAAATCACTATTTAGTATACATCCCCTATATATTTAGTATACACACAACTATTTGAAAGGGGCACTCCTTTGGCATTTTTAAATCACTATTTAGTATATATCTCCTATAGTAATATTAAACTACAGGTATTTCAGATATTCAGGGCAGGGCAGGTAGATGCTTGTTGCCATTTACCAAAAAAAGATAAACCAAATATCCTGATGGTGAACCATCCCTGTAACTGTAAAACAAAATTCAATGAATACCTGGCTTGTAAAGCTGCCGATATGAGCATTTGTGGTGTATAAGGAGGCAACTGTCAGGGTGGTGTCCCAGCTTCTATCCTTGTCAGATTCTGCGCGGTATAGGAATGTCCTGGCCACAGATAGCGTCCTTAGCAAAAGGGCTTCACCGTTTCTCGCATATGCCTGATTTAGTAGGGTTGCCACCTGTCTGGTATTTTACTGGCATGACCAATATTTGAGGCCAATGCCGATATTGCAAAAATATCAGCAATGCAAAGGTCAGTATTGTTCTCTGATAGGAGATTGGTGAGAGAAATGGAGTCTGTTATGAATGGCATGTAAATTGCTATATACACACACCATAACACACACACAGACGACACACACTCACAGTACACTCTGACACACTTTAACTAAACTATACATAGACACTGTTCTTGTTATCTTTCTAGTCTTGCTGGCCAGGCTACTATCCCACTATCGTTTATGTGTACCGGCTGATTTACTGTAGTAATTGTTAGCTTAACTTATTATATTTTGGGATGGACATTTTACAGTTATGGGTAAATGTATGAAGAGAATTCTAAGTAGAATTCTGCATGAATCTCAGTATTCGTAGGTGGTGAAATAAATAATTTCCTTATCCTACCTCAGATCTAGATAAAGTGCCACTTTAAACATTTACTGTGAGTACTTTTCCTCTGGATATTGTAATACATCACATGTTGCAGAGTGTTTTTATTAGTATGATACTACACTTATATATAATTCATATTGTAGTTAGTTTTATTGCTGAGGAAATCTGTCAGGTACTCATACATACTGCATTAGTGGCGTACCTGCTGGATGACAGGTGGGTGGGTAGTCCACAGAGATTCCTTCCCAGTCAGTCATTCTATATAGTGTGGCCTTGTAGGCCACAGTAGAGGATATTCATTATCATTTACCCTAGAAAGCTGCTTCCTGCTCCTGTCTCCCTTTATTCTTTCGTGATTTCCTCACTGTGTGATATATGAAGAAGAAGGTACTATTGCCTCAGTCCATATAAATTATGCTTTCCCCCACATTGCTCTTGATGGGTACAAACCACCAATGGAGGGGAAAGAGCTCCTCTCATGGGAGAAACCATTAAATCTCAGTGATACCAAACATGGATGTGGTGCTCCGGGACCTGGGGTAGGTCACAATGTCCAGACAAAAAAAAGAGGTCCAGGCACTCAACTTTCCAAATATAATGAATCATATCGAAAGGTTTAAAAGGCAATGTTTTAGTCACCAAACATGAACATTATCAAGCCTGCATCACTGCATGGATATCTGATGACATGGATATGTGGGCTGTAAAGCAGTTTACTTGGAAAAACAACAAACAAGACAAACAACTAGAGCACTCTGTCAGACAAGTCTTGCCTCTTGTGAGACACACCTGGTAAGGATGGGTGCTGATTCTAAATGTATTTTTCAAAATATTAAACCATCTTACAAGATTATCCCAAGAAAATCAATACTTTGAAAAGCTTATCCAAAAATATTAAATTGGGGCCAAAATTTGGTATCTAGTGAATAATGTTTGTGATGTTTATTGCATGGAGTACATCTGCAAATGTCCCTTTAATTATTGAAGATTTCAGTGAGACCCTACTATTTCTGGATTCTAGAAATAGCTGTACACAGTAGCTCCCATGGGATAGCTTTGAAAACATACCAAAGCAGTAGCTTCATAAGTGGCATATAGGAGTCCTGTACTTGCCCGTCATAGCATGTGCCAGGGCATTGCTGGATAACTCAATAATCATTTGCTAGATTGTCACAGTGATCAGAGCTTTAGTTGATGGTGCTGCTTCCTTACCTAGTCCATTCTGACATAGACACAAACAGGATTATTACTGGATACCTTGGAACTGAGCAGGGCTGGACTGGGGATACAAAGCAGTCCTGGAAAAGAATCTATGCCAGCCCCATAAGTCATTGCGCCATATATTGTCGCATGTAATATGTAAGGCAATGTCTTGCCACCCCAGATGATTGAGTAATGTATATATATATATATATATATATATATATATATATATATATATATATATATATATATTGCTTTTTCTAATATAAAATATTGGCCCCTTCAGAGTAAAACATTTAATTATGCAGTAAGCATACTCACATGCAGACACAGACAATCTCACTGACACACACAAGCTCATTGATACACAGCCTCATAGACAAACAATCTCACTGATATACATAAGCTCATTGACATAAAAACACAAGCTCACTCACTAGCAGGCGCACACACACACGCAAGCAAGCTCACTCACTAGCAGGCGCACACACACACACACACACACACACAGCTTAATGTAGTGGTTCTGGTGTCTATAGCCTGTCACTGCAGGCTTTTCAATGTAAACACTGACTTTTCAGAGAAAAGGAATAGATTGGAATACATTGCTTCCTAGTGACACCTCTAGTGACCGACACTCAGACGGTCACTAGAGATGCTTCCTGTGTCAGTGCTGCACAATGTGCAGCACCTACATTCAGGGCCTACATGCTCTTGAGGCGCTGAACGTTCTCCACAGAGATACATTGATTCAATGCATCTCTATGAGGAGATGCTGAGTAGTGTAGCATTTTGCAGCCAATCCTATGGCAAAGCATTGGATTGGCTGAGATCATCAAGCTGGATAATCTCAGCCAGAGAGGCAGGGCTAGTCGAGGGGAGACCTGCATGGCATTGGTAAAAAAAAAAAGGTGAGTCAAAACGCTATTTTTAAACACACACATACACCATGACAGACATAGACACACACACACACACACCCCATGACAGACACATATACCATGACAGACACACACACATACCATGACAGAAACACACACACCTTGACAGACACACACACACACCATGACACATACAGACCATGACACAGACACACACACCATGACAGACGCACATTGTGAAAGACACACATCATGACAGACACACACACCATGACAGACAGACACACACACCGTGAAACAGACACACACACACACACCATGACACAGACACACACATAACCTCACACTGACAGACTGACACACATTGCTACCTGTGGGCGACCGGCCAGGGGGGTCGTACAGGGCAGACAGCTGGGTGTGCTGGGCCGCTGGGGGAGCTGTTATGGTGGCCGCAGGGGAGCTGTGATGGCGGCCACAGGGGGAGCAGTGATGGCGGCCGCAGGGGGAGCAGTGATGGCGGCCGCAGGGGGAGCTGTGCTGCTCCGCAGCGGGCAGCTTAATGAGACTGGGGCCTGAATATGACGTCATATTCCAGCCATGATTTCGTTAAGTAGCGCGCGAGGGAAGGGGAGCAGAGCAGAGACAGCACAGCTCCCCCTGCGGCCGCCATCACAGCTCCCCCAGCAGCCGCCATCACAGCTCCCTCAGCAGTCGCCATCACAGCCAACTGTCTGCCCAGCCCCAGGTGCCGATGGTGCACCGGGAAATTTTCCGGTATCACGGTGGGCCAGTCCGCCCCTGGAAGCTAGGCAGTCCAGTAATCGACCTATATTGGTCTCTAGGTTCCCAGGTTCTGTGATTTCCAGACTGCAAAACATATTGTTGCTTAATTTGTTAGGCTTTGGTGATGAAGGGATGCTCCTCAATTTTGCTGTGATATTGGGCTAATAAATCAAGATTCTTGGCAATTTCCAAGCTACAGTTGCGGTGTACTAAGAGAAGAGTGCTTTAGCAGTCCCTGAACCAATTTTGGTTACCAATATCAACTGCTGCTCTGTGAGGCCTAAGGCTTTCTGCGAACTGCTACATGTTCCTGTGTGGGAGACGCAACCAATCTCCCCCTCACAGATGAACCAACCACAGTCTTGGTCACGCTTACTCTATCTGGACTGGTGGGGGTTATCCCAGTCCACGCTGGATTCGATCTCTACAGCCTGGCATAGTGGGGATGATCGCTCCACCACATTGTCGGTGCCAGGCAAAATGGCCGAGACACCTGCTCCTGCATCACAGGGCCTGGTGCCTATTCAAGTCAGACAAGTTAACTGCAAACTAACATTAAAGGGAAACTATAGTGCCAGGAAAGCAAACTCTTCCTGGCACTGAAGCTTCCCCTTATGTCAAGACCCCCTCCTGCGGCGCTGAAGGGATTAATAACCCTTCTAGTCACTGGACGTCCGCCGGCGGAGGAGACTTAATGGATATGCGCGGCAACGGCCGCGCTCGCATAAGGATCTCCCCATAGGAAAGCATTATTCAATGCTTTCCTATGGGGAAAATCTGATGCTGGAGGTGCTCATGCAGAGCGTGAGGACGTCCAGCATCCGATAACAGACCAAAAGTCTGTTTCAATTCTGGAAGTCCCTCTAGTGTCTGTCTGGTAGAGGAGTTAACCCTCAGAGGTAATTATTGCAGTTTATAAAAACTGCAATAATTACCACTGCAGGGTTAAGGGTAATTGGAGTTTGCACCCAGACTGCTTCAATGAGCTGAAGTGGTCTGGGTGCCTACACTGTCCCTTGAAATTTAACATAACATTAAATTGGAATCTATCCTCGGGCACTTCTGGGCAGAGGTGGGGGAATGCTCAGCAGCTAAAGATTCAATGTCTGCAAGAGGTGATCAGAGGCTTTGCATGGAGAAGTCGGGGAGGCCCCCTCAGGGCTCAGCAGCTTTCCAGCGTGCTACCTATCACCCCACATGCCTACCTGAGGGCCACCTAAATTATAGGTCCCAACGCACCACCCACACAGACAGAGGGTTCCTGGAATCATGAGACGACATCTTATTCGGCGGCGCTCCAGGGCCTTCCTCTGTTTGCGCATGGAAAGGATTTGGAATCTGTGCATCTTCCAATCCATGGTTGAGAGTTGTTGGACCCTGGATGGGCCTGGGGCAGTAGATATTCCTCACCTTGGTACTGCTTCCCTGGATGGACTTTGCCAAAATTAAAAAAATCATACAGTCAGGGAGTTGGCTGATTGTCCACCTCACTCCTAAGATGACCTATCCTGCAGGCGCTATACTCCTGCCATAGCCATTGATCAGTTCTCTCAGTTTATCCAGAATTAGCATCTACCCCCAGCATCATGAGAATGTCATCTTGTTTAAAATAAATATGTTCTATTATTTTAGTTTGTTATTTTCATTGTTACTCGTATACAGAGCACTAGTTCCAATCTTTTCTTTTATTAAAACAGTCTTTATTCGTGGTAGTATAGCTCGTAATGCGCAGCATAATGTTTATCAAAGATAGCTTTGTTTACCATAGTGCAAACTCTCTGTCTTGATTGTGGCTATCATTAAGTGTTCTTGCATAGCAAGACCACTTAATGTTATCTCACATATATATTATTAAGTGTTCTTGCTAAGCCATAGTCCTGATAGTTTTCACAATATGACCATTTGTCTGCAACTCACACCGTCCACTGACCTTCATTGAAACTCCACTCTACAAAGCTCACATTTGAAGGGCAATTTCTAAACTGCGACTGTGCCTTCATTGTTAATATTGCAGAGACATACTATGCATCAAAATGTAGGTCTGGGTCTTGTGATTCTCACAATATAAAGCTCTTCGCTGTAGCTTTTATAGTTTATATATACTGTTGATGTATTCTTGTAAATACTTTTGCTATCTGTGGTTTCCTTGCTGAATTATATGCATGTGTACTGTCATTTGTATTCTTGAACTACCTTGAACATTACAATAAAAAATATTTACAAATATAAAAAAAGAGGAGAAATTGGTGATGAAATAAAAAGCATTAAAAAAGATGCACATGAGGGGGCGTGGCTAGCTGAGCTACTGAGCGGTCGCATACTTGCAGAGCTCCTGCTCCAGAGACCTAAAAACTGACTTTAAATACTGCAACAGAGCTCAAATATTTACCTCCTAGACACCTGGAACACCCCTCCAAGAGAGATGGGCAGAAAGCATCGAAAAACGGCCCAAGCGGAGGGTCAGAAACACACAGACATCAGACTGTCCTTCGGTAGGCCGCCACAGCAAGCCCGAACAGACATGGCACCTGCGGAGCCACGCGGCTCGAGTGACTCAGAGCTCTGGAGGATGAGACAGCTCAAACACATCGGACCCACAGCGGAGTGCACCAGAGAGCAGAATCAGACTCTGATCAGTCCCCATCCACTAAGGGAGACATAAAAAACCTCCTGCGGGACCTGAGAGAGGTGTGGAAGGCGGACCTCGCTGGGGTCAAGCAATCGAGACCCGAGAAGAGGAGAGGGGGAAAAAGATTGATGACACCGACTCCCGGGTCACTGCCCTCACCCACCAAGTGCAACACCTTACGCGCACGGTGACCTCCCTAGAAACGTGCCACCGACGGAAAAATTTCAGAATACGAGGGGCCCCAGAAACAATAGGCCAAGAAGCCCTGCTCGAGTTTGCCATGGAAGTCATGCCACCACTAGTGTAGGCCTTCAGGGTCAAGAAGGCCCCCACAGCACCCGCGGACCCACCCCGCGACATCATAGTTGTCTCAAGAGACGTTACAGCTAAAACCGCTGTCATGGCGCGATCTAGACAAAACCCAAATCTGGTGATCGCAAACAATAGGATCTCGATATATGATGACCTACCTTTCACAGTCCTTCTCGAACGGCGCAAGTTCGCGCCCATCACCCGGACCCTCCGAGATCATGGCGTCAAATACCACTGGGGGTTGTCAGGAACATTGGTGGTATCGCAGGGGGATGCAATACACACCCTGTCGGCCACTGAAGACCATACAGAGTTTCTAAAAAGACTCAATATACCAGCATCGACCCCCTCGGAGCAGCTCGCAACAGGGGACCAGAACACAGTGAACCCTAATGCGAAGCAGAAACGAGGAAAAAGACCTACAGGAGACGCACACCCGATGGGGCGGGAGGACCCCCATAAAGACTCTCTTGCCCACACAACCTACGTTATCATCGAGGCTCTAGAGTCCCACAAGACCACAGTAGGTTACAGAGGACTAAATGGGACAACACAAACTCTTCAGTTAACCCAATCCCCTTGTTATTTTTGTTCTGTTAAGCTTTAACCCACAAGAGACTCTAACAAGCCCTATCAATGGCCCGATAATGACTCCACCTGTATTGCTAACGCATACCACCAAAGTGTTTATTTTAACCCCACAGGGGTCACTGACAGATATTGTCACTATGTATAATTTAACCCCACGGAAATCACCCACACATTTCGCCAATAGGCTCATGTTCATCCCACTAGAGAGGTCAACCTGTGCTATCGGGGTGCTTGCCTTACCCCGTGGGAGTTGTAGTGGAGCTCTACCACAGTAAGCATCATGACTCCATAAGAGTCACAGTCACTAGCGGGCCCCACCAAGGCATATACCTTAGCAGTACACAAGCCACTCAAAAGCCCCACCAATAGGGATCACCCTAGGCCCCACGGGGGATGACAGAGAGTGACCTACCATGACACTCACTAAATTCCCAGGTTATAACTGCTTGTCCATATAACATCTATTATACTCACCTTTTAAATTTTTGGATGAGCTGGTGGCAATATAATTTGAAGTATAATCAGATATGACTGCTTACAACGTTTAAATTTTGTATTACCACAACAACCCAGAGCGGATGTACATACCAGAGTCAAATACCGCGGGCATACCGAATGACTCCCTTTTCTTATCTCTGTATAACTATTATTTTGCCTCAGATAGTAAAACAGATTGTGTAGAAGAGGCTCATCATTATGGCAACTAACCACACGACTCCACAAGGCTACCTTGCCCATCCTGGCTATTGTCCAGTTTGACTTAAGTTTACAATTGTGCAATTAATGTAAACACCATGTCAAGGTTATATCTAACAAGCACGTATCTTATTTTATGTTTTAACCTTACCCGATACACAATACATGTTTACTCCCATTCTCCTTGTTCCCCTCACGCAGCCTACTACTGAATATAACAAAGCTAAGCATCTATACACATACTATGTTTTTTCTTACATGGAGTTGCCTAATGTTCCTCTGGGCCTAGACGGTTTGACTTAAAGACACCCTACTTTACAGGCAGTCTAAAATGTGTAGATTTTATCTAATGCTTTATCTAATGTATATTAAGACGTATCTTGCATGTTCATCTCATTATTTACAACCACGCATATTCAAAAATGGCCTTTATAGCATACTATAAAAATGTGCATTGTGTTGCCATGCCCTGGTAAATCGATGTTAATTGTTAAAGCGTGAGTACATGCTCTTGGGGTATGACAAACGCATTTGTAACTGCTTTTTCTATATGCACTTAAAAAATAAAGAATAAAAAAAAAAAAAAACAGCCAATATTATAATCTAAATTGAAACATTTTCTATACTTAGCATGACTTTAACTGATGTGGTATATTTATAACTGGTGTGATGTAAAGAATATGATTTTGTCCATTGAAAAAAAAAAAGAAAAAAGATGCACATAAAAATTGCCCAGTTTGGCTTCTTTTAAAAGTACAGTTTTGAGATGCAATTTTGTAAAAAACTATTTTTAAAAACTTAGTGGGCCTAATTAAGCAAATTGTCAAAGCTGCAATATTGAAAATGACAAGGCCCTAATATAACCCCATAACTCCCCCCCCCCTCCAATAGCACTATTGAATTTGGTGATTGCTGTTAAATGTATAGTTCCCTCACGTAAAATAGCTGAGGAATTCAGAAGGTAGGGAGCGTGATGCTGCCATGTGGAATAGCCAGGAAAAGAAACTTACGGGAAGTATGTAAACAATTTTCCGCTTTCCTGGACAAACATGGCAGCATCACTTATGGGTATTACCCAAGCTCCCATGAAGGGTGGGTTAAATAAATTAAACAGTAGACCTGTTGCTCAAGACACAAAAGGTGTTTTAGGTTCTTAGTGCCACTGAAGATGGCCGAAACTTGTACTTTCAATGCACTGAGGCTTAGACTTTTGTCCAAACCTACCTGGCGCAATAAAGGACTCTTCATTGGTGATCCCATTCTCCAACTTCCAGGTTCTGAAAGTTTCCCACACTTTGTGATCGGAGGCTGAAGTAGAGTTCTTTCTTGATTTTAATAGGGTATTAGAGACTGACTCAGACAGGCCGAATTTAAAAGGTTCCACTTTTCAAGCGCCAAGGCACTAACTGAAGGGATTGGGGCTCTGGCTGAACTGCCGGGCCCTGAAGTAACAGGTCCCATCTCTGTGGAAGTATGATGGAGGCTCCTTGGTTTATACATAACAGGAGAGTAAATCAAGGTACTATTATTGCAATCACTGCGCAATTCTCCTGCCCAGTTTTCATCAATACTCAGTGAATTACAGAATTGGAGTGGAGACTTATGCCAACTCGAAGTCCCAATTCTGGGATAGGGCATCCTGGGCTTCTGCCTGAGAGTCTTTCCACCTCGAGAAGAATCTGAGTATTTGTGAATTCCTGAATGGCATTCCCAATATTTCCACTATTTGACAAAATATTTATTTGTTCAGGACCATTCCCCTGGGTCCATGCTTGACCTGTTTAGGAAGTCCGCCAGGGTATTTTCTATTCCCACGAGGTACACAGATTTCAGACCTTTCAGGTAAATCATAGCCCACTCCATTATAGGTTGCATTTGCAGAAGTAACTGCTTGCTCTTCGAACCACCTTGATGATTCAGGTATGCAGCCACCACTCTTTTCCTCTTCAGGTGGGTGGCAAACGACATCATTACCTTGTATACTGCACGCATTTCTAGAATGTTGTAATGGAGAAGACCTATTTGATCGTGCCATTGACTTGAGCAACTAGGTTCTTGTAGTCGGCTCCCCATCCCCATGTGCTTGCAACCTAGTTACCATTTCCAAGGGAGGATCTTCAAGCGGAAATCCCTTGTTCAGATTGGGCTCCTTCATCCACCATCTCAATTGCTGTTTAAAGTCTTGGGGAATTATTATCCACTAACTCCAATTCATGGAAATGTTGATTTGCCTGAGAAAGTTCATCTGGTCAGGTCTTATCTTCCAATGTGCCCATCTAACCAGACCTATTGTTGACGTGAGGGATCCTAATGTACTCATGTTCTGGCTTGAACTTTTGTGCTTTGAAGAAGCTCTGATATCTTGATCAATGCAGTCGTGAGACAAGGAAATTGTAGATTCTTACGTATTTATTCTTGCCCAAAAGAATACAGTGTTTCTAGATGGAACTGAGTTGTTCTTGTCTTTGTAGGATATCAGTAGGATTGAGGGAGAAAAGCCGTTTTACCATCAGAGGCCTTTTGTATAGCATTCAGCTATGACATCCAGCCTAACATCTTTCAGGGAATTTATAAGATACTCTCTGCTTACTCCACTGGATATATCTTCTTCAAAGTTGTCAATCAATACTTTCACACTTCTAGCTACTGATGTGAGTGCTGCTGCTGGATGTAATCCCAATCCAATGGCAAAATAGAGTTTAACTAGGTTAGAGTCCATCCTTTTCTCCATGGGCTCCTTTAAATTCTGTCTATAGCGTGTATAGTTTTCTTAGCCAGCCGATTCACTGCAGCATGAATTTTAGGAATTGTTTCCCAGTGCTTAGCTTCTTCAGGGGAGAATGGATACACTTTTGGTCTAAAGCAGGGGTAGTCCACCTTTTTCTACCTACCGCCCACTAATGCATCTTTCTTGATGGTAAAATGTCCTTACCGCCCACCAGTGCTGCAGTAAGTCGAATTTTTTAGCACAAGTGCAAAATATATTTTTAAAAATATGTACTTAAATGTATCTTTTTATTTCTACTTAATGCAGGTTTTTAATGTTTTTAACGTTATGAAGTTAAAGAAATTACTTTTAACTGGTGATTAATGAGATCCTTGAGGCTGATGCTGCGAGACTAAATATTTGATATCCGGTTTGATTTTTGTAAAGAACAAACAAAGATCTCCTCTTTCGGTGATATTCAGACGGTTTCTCTGTTTGCTCATAAAATGATTAACAGCACTAAAGCCTGATTCTACAAGATATGTGGTAGGGAAAGGTATCAATAAATTGAATATAATTTTCCACATATTTGAATATAACGCAGGTGGTTTTTTTTTTTGCCAGAGTTTTTGGTATCCACCACTGCCGAAATTACATTTACTCTCTTCGTCATATTTAAGTTCTAATCTTCAGATACTCTGGTAAATAGCCACAAGCATTTTTCTTTTTTTCAGACATGGGTTCTAAATTTGTTGCACAATTTAACAACTACTTTTACTCTTTTTTTTTGTAAATATGTTTTTATTGAATATTTTTAATCACGTAGTATTTCAACGTGGACGCGCAGGTCTGGTATGTGCAGACCCAACCTCGTGGCTAGTATTTTGGCGAACAAGTGTAGGTCGCAATTAAGCAACGAGATCGGCCGGTAGCCAGTACACCGTTGGGTATCTCCCCCCTCCTTTGGTAACAGGGTGGTGTTGGCCGCCAATGTCTGCTGAGAAGTTGCATTTCCCTCTGTTATGGAGTTGAAGGCCGAGATAAATTGGGGGGACAAGGTAGTCGAAAAGGTTTTGTAGTATTTGAGAGGGAGGCCGTCCGGGCCTGAGCTTTTGCCTGTCTTTGAGGTTTTGACGGCGAGGGCCAGTTCCCACTCAGTCAGTGGTGCCTCCAGGGCCTCCGCTGCATCCGAGGAAAGTTTGGCTTTTGTATATCTAGTAAGGTATGAACTTATATGAGACGCTCCCGATTTCGGGTCAGCGCGTCAGGAAGTGTGTGAGGGGAGTATATGTGTGAGGGCATATAGGTCTGTGTAAAAGCGTGTTACTGCTGTGGCGATTTGGTCTGGCATGTGGCATAGTTGGCCTGAGGTGTCGCGCATGTCATGGAGCGTTTTTGTTTATCATTCTAGCAAGTAACCTGCCGCATTTGTCTCCCTCCACGTGAAAAAGTGATTTGGTGCGTTGAAGGGCCCTAGTGTACGATTGTCGCAAGACCTGTGCTAATTCTTCGCATGCTGCCGTGAGTTCCCCTAGGAGTGTGTCATCCAGTGTTTGTTTGTGTGCCTGTGTCAGGTTCCCTACCTTGGCGGTTAATTCTCGGATCATGTGTTCCCTTGCTTTTTTCAGGGCAAAGGAGTGCGAGATAAGCGTCCCTCGGATCACACATTTGTGAGCCTCCCATGTCAGGAGGGGGATGTGTCCTGTGGTGGGTTCTCGGCGAAGTAGTTTGTCAAGGTTTGTTGGACGTCTTGGGCCACCTGCGGGTTAGATAGGAGGTTTCGTGGAGCCGCCATGAAGTGGTATTAGGTTTGTATAGTGGTGATGTTAGTTGTATCGTGAGTGGTGCGTGGTCTGACCACTTTGACCCCCTATGGCGGAGTCCTGTAGTCTGGGTAGGTAATAGTATGGAAGGAAAAAATAGTCTATGCGTGTGTAACAGTCGTTCGGGGCCGAATAGAAAGTGTAGTCCCTGTCTGTCGGATGTGTCGCCCTCCAGTAGTCCGTAAGTCTGTACTGGTGGAGGAGTTTGCGTACTTTGAGTAACGTGGGAAGAGGTGTCGATGAGTGGCCTCTGGATGCGTCCACCGTCGGGTGTAGGACAATATTGAGGTCACCCCCTAGAACCAGACAGCCCATTGTGAAGTCGTGGAGGGTGCGGAGTGCGTCCCGAAGGAATTTGTCCTGTCGTGTATTTGAGGCGTAAATGTTGGCAAAAGTATAGGTTTCGTCCAGGATTCGACCCCTGACGAACACATATCGGCCTGCGTAATCTGTTATGGTCGAGTCGGCCACAAAGGTTATGGATTTATGCATGACTATTGCTGCCCCCTTGGATTTCCCGTCTGGGTTGTGGCTGTAGAATCCCTGGGTATATATGTGGTTACAGAGTTTCGGTGCGGAGTCGAGTTTAAAGTGAGTTTCTTGGAAATAGACCACATGGGCTCTAGCCTTCTGGCAGAGGCGTAGGGCGTGTGACCTCTTTTAGGGGGAATTTAGACCCTTGGTGTGGCGGAACCAACCTCGCCACTGGGCATTGGAGAAGCCTGTTTGCCCGCCTCCTGCCTGCTGACTATGGCCACTGGGAGATTTGACCCTTTAAATACAGGATTTGGGCATGTTGTATTGTATTATGCTGCTACTGGCCCTTTAAGAACCATCTGGGGACATACTGTGGAGTTACTGGGTGACCACCATTTCATGTATCAGAGGCACATGGTGAGAACAATGGATGAAGCACATGGTGAGAACAATGGATGGCGGCCATTTTAACTCACAGACACTGTTGTGACTTTTCTACACGGTGCCATCTCGCCGGTATTTGGTGCACAAAGATATCGTGCAGTAGTTTTAAACTATACAACAGGGGACACATCATACAGTAATTATTTTTTATATAATCTGTATATGTTCTGCGGAATCTGCATTAAACTGTATCTTCCAAACTACTGAACGGATCTGGGTGAATTTTGGATATGTGGTTCACCCAGATCCCCCAGTTCTGAGGATATACGGGGTTATTGCATGTTTTGGGGTCCCTGTGATATGTTTTATAAAACTGTATTTCTCTGTCTGTGATAATTATATTTCCCATTGTGTTCAGTAATCATATCACAGGCAGAGGGGAGGATTTTGTGTGGGAGTGTCTGTGTGTATTGTACGTATTGATTGGTTGTTCTGTAAAACCCTGTGGGCAGTACTATGTTTGTGGATTGGGAATAAAAGAGGCTGTATGTGCCAGTACAGTCAGTTCTGCTTAACCTCAAAACGAAGTGTCGTCTCGTTATTGGGGGAATTGGATTGTATGCTGATTGCCAGGAGTGTAAGCTGATTGAATGCTTTTCCTGTTCAGCTGTTTACAGCATTCATATGCTTGAGAGCATTTATATGCTTCTCCGGTTCGGTGGTTGTGGTGTCTGCTGCAGTGCTTGGAGTCCTCAGGAAGCGCTAGGAGCATCCTTCAACGGAGGTACCCAGTCGGGGTGCCTGTCGATCCGTTACACTTGGCATTTAGGGATAGGAAGTTGAGTGGGGCTGGTGCATATTTCGGTGTGTGCGAGGCCATGTTATCCGTCCCGCGGGCATCTGTGTCGTGCCGGTCTGTGAAGGCGGGGAGAGCCTCAGGTAGGTAGGGCTCGGGATAGGGGGAGTGGAGCGGGGCAGCGGGTAGCCTTGTGCGATGGTATATAGCCCCACCGGATGTTATGCGGTAGCGTGGGTGCCGCCCCGGAGCCCCGGGCACGGAAGGGCTTGCCCCTGTAAGGGAGCGGAGGCACCGGTGTCAGGAGGGTAGGGATCCCCCGACCCAGAGACTGGAACAGAAGAAACCCCCCTCCTATACAGAAGACACCGACCTCTCGGGTAGTGGAAGGCGCCTGGTCAACCAGCCAGCTGAGAGACTGTGGATCACAATGAACAATAACAGTTGTAACTCAAAAAACGTGGTTTCCTCCTGTCACCCTAGTGGCTGGCGGGCAAACAGGTCACCACCTTGGGGTGGGTCCCCGGGAGTATATGGTCCAGTCCCAACAGGAACTATAACCACTCGGTGCTACTGTTGTGTACCTGTGAGAACACATTCCCGGGTCCCGACACTGTCTAATCTAATAGAGGAATGTCTTAACCGAACCAGTACTTAGTCCCCTGTCTACAGCTTGTAGGCCTAAATTAGAAATAAGCCCTCCCCCCCAGGATCCCCAGGGACAGGGTGGGAGGGGGGGCCTGAGCGCCGATATTTCACAGACATAGTTAATTACCATGTCCCTTTGAGCCATGCCTCCCCAGACCCCCCCCCACCCAATTAGTCCGCCACACCCCACCAGGTGGAGCCACTGTGTCCAAGGTAACGTCCCCATAGCGTAGGTGACATAGGGCTCAGCAGCTGTCCGCACAACCTGGCAAGAGGGGTCACTCAGATCCGTATTGTAGCCTTAGCCAAAAAAAAATATAAAAAAATGTGGGATATCCAATATGACGGTCGACCAAGTTTGTACCTGAGGGTGGGGACGGTGTCCAAGTCAGGTTGAGGCACTTTTCGTGCTAGAGAGGGTCAGCCTGGTGCGAGGCGACCCGGGCCAGGGGAGGGGAGGGAGAGTCATGCCCACCATGGGCGGTACCTGAGGGTCTACTGGCCTCCTGGCGTCCCCACTGGGTGCGCTGTGGCAGCGCCGGTCTCGGGTAGGGGTTTCTTGTGGCGTTGTATATGTCCAATGGGTCTGGCCACCTCATGTTAATAGCGGGTAATTGGAGCTCGGTGCCCAGCGCTATGTAATTGCTGTGTGTGCGGACCAGGAATGGTCATCTGTACCGGATCTGTTGAGCAACCAGTACTCTCGTGAGCGGTTTCAGGGCACATCGGTAGGTCAGGGTAGCCGATGACAGGTCCGGGAAGAGTTGCAGGTCTTGGTTCCGGTAAGTGAGCGTATGTTGCTCCCTTGCTTGTTTAAGGATGGTCTCTTTTAAGGCAAAGTTCGCCAAGCAGCAAATAACATCCCTGTGTGGGCTATCTGGTGGGCCCTTTGGACGGAGGGCTCTATGCGCTCTCACAAATTCTATTGGCGCCTGGTGATCACGGCCCAGCAGCCCATTAAAAATTTCCAGGAGGCTTTCCCGCCTCTTCGGTTTCAGGGAGGCCACTGTCAGGATCGGGACAGGGATCCAACACGCAGAGTACAAAGAGTAGCAGATACATATACCGGACCTTAGAATGGCCGGACTTAACGTAATACTACGTATAGAATGGTCAGGGACAAGCCGAGGTCGAGGGAACGAGAAGACAGGTAAGCGAGAGACAAGCCGGGTCAAGGATAACAGAGAAGACAGGTAAGTAATAACAAAGCCGGGTCAGAACCAAAAGACAAGAGAATACAAGAGCACTGTGTGACTAGGCTGGCTAGAACCACGACAGGGCAATGAGCAAATGCTGAGAGCTCCCTTAAATACCCTGCTTCTAGAGACTAATCACGCCTCCGCCGAGACCTGATTCGTGTCCGGGATTTGACTGACAGGTCGGGCTAGAATAGCGTCATGACGTCGACTATTGAGCGTCACGTTACAAAAAGGCATAGTTCTCTCGCGGCCGGCGTTTACATGCGCGAGGGGACCGCGAGGAACGGGAGAATCATGCCGTCTGGATGGAAAAACTTCTAAGTCTCTACCCGTCTCAGGGGTAGAGACTACAGGTACCCTGACAGCCACGCAGCCTTATGTTATTGCGGCGCCCCCTGTTGTCTAAATCCTCTATGTGCAGGGCCATGCCACGTACCTGTTCAGTGCAGGTGGCTGCAGCTTCTGCTAATTTATTCTGAGCCGCTCTCTGGCTGTCACAGGCTGCCTCCACGTGGCTCACGCGGTCAGACAGGCCCTGCATATCTGCTCTCAGTGCCTGGATGTCCTGCCTGATCGTGGCTCCCAGCTCCGAGGTGGCAGAGCGGAGGTCTTCTTTTGAAATCAAGGCTCTTAGGAGATCTAGCCATGGGGGCCTCTCAGTGCCTCCCGTTTGCAGGTCGGATGCAGGAAATGAAGGTGCGGAATCCTCCGACGCCATTGATCTGTCAGCGCCATGTGGCTGTGTCGCAAAGTCCGCGAGGGGTCACCAGGAAATGGCGCAGGGACGAGGTGAGCTGTCCCTTCTTGGTATCTGGGGTCTTCCTGGTTTGTGGGGCTCTGTTTGATCTCCCCATTTCGGCAAGGCAGGCTGTTGATTATGTGCTTTCGTGTCGGACCCTGGCGGAGGGAAAGTTTATGCTGCCATTTTCTTTGGCTGCCAAGCCACGCCCCCCTACTTTTACTCTTACCACATTTTGATCTGCACTCCACACAGTGCTTCACCCCCCCCCCTTTTCCCTTTTAATACAAACACAATGCTGTATTAGGTGCCAATTTATATTGCGTGTCACCATAAAAAGAAATTCCCCCATTTTTTCTACTTTTCCTGCCTTTACCTTCCTTATATTATATCAATATATCAGAGGTCTCTTTTTCCCTTTATTCTCTCCTTCTCCTTCCTTTACTTCTTTTCATTCTTTCTTTTTTATTTTATAAGATAACAAAATTTAACTTGCCAAAACATGAGCCACTCTAAACACTGCTTTCTCTCCTCCTTTATTTTATCCCCTTTTTAAAAAAAATTAAAAATCTTTTCCCTTTTACATTTTTTTTTTTTTTAAAGCTTTTCTTTTACCTTCCTTATGGCAATGTCCAAAATTAAGGCTGAGCTAGTTAGCTCAATACTTATTATTATCCAACAACAATTCTCTCTTTCCCCATAACATTTCTTTCTCCTATTTTACAAGTGCTCTGCTCCGCTTCTGCCTGACCCTGCTATCGTGCATCAACTCCCACTCCTCCCCTTCCTCTTCCCATGTGTTACACTTTTAGTGTATAGATCATTCCCCTGCTCAATTCACTGTCATTTAGGAGTTAAATCACTTTGTTTCTGTTTATGCAGCCCTGGTCACGCCTCCCCTGGCTATGATTGACAGAGCCTGCATGAAAAAAAAAACTGGTTTCACTTTCAAACAGATGTAATTTACCTTAAATAATTGTATCTCAATCTCTAAATTGACCTTTAATCACATACAGGAGGCTCTTGCAGGGTCTAGCAAGCTATTAACATAGCAGGGGATAAGAAAATCTTAATTAAACAGAACTTGCAATAAAGAAAGCCTAAATAGGGCTCTCTTTACAGGAAGTGTTTATGGAAGGCTGTGCAAGTCACATGCAGGAAGGTGTGACTAGGGTTCATAAACAAAGGGATTTAACTCCTAAATGGCTCATTGACAGCCGCTAGAGGCGCTTCTCACTGTGATTTTCACAGTGAGAAGATGCCAGGGTCCATAGGAAAGCATTGAGAAATGCTTTCCTATGGGCTGACTGAATGCGCGGCGCTTGCTGCGCATGCACATTCAGCCGATGACTGCGGAAGGAGGAGGAGAGTCCCCAGCGCCAAGGGAGCCCGGCGCTGGAGAAAGGTAAGAAGTTAACCCCTTCCTCCCCCTCTAGCCCGGCGGGAGGGGGGCCATGAGGGTGGGGGGGACCTATTAACACTATAGTGCGACGAAAACGAGTTTGTTTCCCTGACACTATAGTGGTCCTTTAAAAAAAAGTAAGTGCAGTAATTGTGACATGTTTTGCATGACCTTGTATTGTTTACTATGACTTATGACCTTGCAGAAATGTCTTCCTAAGCTTGTAATTATGTCATTCACACTGACAAAAATAAAGAATTAAAAAAATAAATAAATAAGATTTCTCGGCTAATCCATTACTTTGTGGATAGTGTGGACTTGTGGTGGCATGGATTAATGCCCATGTGCTGGCAAATGTCTATAATTTGCTTGAGTTATATTGTGGGCCATTATCTGAAAGGACAGTCTCTGGAATACAGTGCTTTGCAAAAATAGATTAACTTGTCAGTCACAAGAAAACAGACAGAAGTGCCAATCATGGTAGAATCAATAAAGTGCACCAGGTGGAGAATACCACCAAAAGTAACTTAGATATAAATACACTTACCCCTCAAAAACAGGCAACATGGCCGGACGCGTTTCTTGCGGGCTCCTGCACCAGCAGGTATAAAAACGACCCTCATGACTACCCAAACGAAGCCAACTACAAGAGAAGCCCAAAAAGAGAAACAGGACCACACGGGGAACAAAATGATACCCGTCCTGCAACGAAACATAACAAGAGCGCCTGAACCGGCTACGCGGCCTACACCAGACTGGAGCCTGAGGCCTGGGGGAAGCGGCCGATCTCCCGGCACAGAACCTCCTCACGAGCGGCAATCAAACACTGCCCTGCCAACCCCCCCCTCTGGACCGGCGGGGGATATCCCGGTCCTCGCTGGGGGCGGCTACCCCCACACTAAAGTCTGACCAAGCGACAAAGCCCAGAGTAAAGCGGGGAGAGCATGGCCCGATCAAGATGGCGGCTAGGAAGCAGCCCACACACTTACCGAACCTCCCGAGCATGCACTGGAGTTTTTTGAACGACTCCGAGCCAGCATATGGATACAGCTACACGCCCGGAGACTGCTCTTCAAGCGAGTAATGCGAGCAGTAGCGGAATGGATCCGCCCGGCAATCCGACGCCACGTGGGAGTAAATCCCCCTCGAGGCTCCAGAACAACTCCGCGACGGTGCCGGAGCCGCAGATCAGCGCGGCGGGAAACAGCACAAGGCTACCTGGACGCCAAGCACCGAAGCGAAACCCACCTGTACACCCGACTCACTTGCCCTTCAAAGACCCCAGCATCTTATACCCAGGGTGATATGCTCCAGTACTACCCGACACCATCGCCACAGTTTCCCCTCAGAGGAATAGGATGACCTATCGGCATGCGGGCGTGCGGCCTGCCTCCCCACAACCACCAAAGGACTCTATGCAGTTATGCAGGGGCACTGGTCATGTACCGACGACGGTGGGACTTTATTTGTTAATTTATTTATTTTTTTTATTATTATTTATTTATATCAATTTTTTATTTTTATCAATGAAGCGTTTGACCTCCTTACTCAACCGGCTACGACCGCAAATGTGCATAACAGGTTACGCTTTCCAAGCTCACTATTTTTCGTTTCCTCTTCTCACTCCCTGTTAAGGCAGAATATTACTAAGGAACATGAAGGGGAATATGTGCAAGTCCTCTAGGCAACATAGAACAGGTTCTGTTGTAGCCTGTGAAGATGCCATCCTGTGATATGCCATACTAAATGATTGTCATATTACACCATCCCCCTAGGGTGCAGGTTGAATGCATGTGCCCCCTATCACTCACAGTCACGCTGTAATGGTTAAACACATCTACCAGCGAGCTGAATCCAGCTCACTAATCTTGCCCTCCACTTCCTTTACCCATCTTCACATAGTCCTGTCTGTCTGCAAGACATGCCAAAACGCTAACCGTCTCCAGCATAATATGTCTGCCTAGCATATTACGGTTTTCCCCATGATATGTCTGCCTAGCATATAACTGTTTTAAGCAGGAAGGTCTGCCTAGCATATAACTATTTTAAGCGGGAATGGTCTGCCTAGCATATAACTGTTTTACGCGGGAAAGGTCTGCCTAGCATATAACTATTTTAAGCGGGAAAGGTCTGCCTCGCATATAACTATTTTAAGCGGGAATGGTCTGTCTAGCATATAACTGTTTTAAGCGGGAATGGTCTGCCTAGCATATAACTATTTTAAGTGGGAAGGGTCTGCATCGCATATAACTATTTTAAGCGGGAAAGGTCTGCCTAGCATATAACTGTTTTTCACATGACATGTTTACCTAGCATATAGTTGTTTCTAGACACAAAAAACGACCAACAAAATAATATGGTCTCAAGTTATAGCCATGGTTAATCTATGTTTAATAGCAAAGTTTTGAGGGGATGTCAGTAAAAAGCTGGACTTTGGTCCTACAGTGAATGACATATTCACCCCATAACTGGCCTAGCCTGTACTACAAGTTATGTTTAACTTTGATTCATGATCCAAATAAGCGACTCACAAAACGGAATCAACCACACCAGTTTGCTGGTACAATTACCATCACGCTGGACACAGCATCTCAATTTTATTGCAAGAGCAGAAAGTTAAGCGACGTCAATTTAGTTTATTTTAGTTTATTTTATGTTGTGAATATGCTTAAGTAACGACAATCGATACCGGATACCGCAAAACTCAACCTTATAAAAAATGTGCAAGATCAATCCTGTACCTCTGTGTTTAAATGTTTTGTAATGCGCTGGAGGATTGCCTTTGGGGTACCTCACAGGTGATTGTACAAAGCTTCTGCACTACAAAAATAAAGAATTTAAAAAAAAAAAAAAAAATTGGGGGAGGTGTGTAATGATCAAAGAAATATGTTCTGAAAAAAATAAAGTAAAATACACGTTTGCTACGATGCTACGATTCCCCTACAAACCTGCCAGTAAGCTGGGGGAAGCAACCGTGAATATGCCGGTACCAATCTTGAAGACAGACACGACCGGGAACCGTGGCAACGAACTGAGGCCTAGTGGAATCGGGGGGGGGGGAAGGACGGCCGCCTTCCCGCCGGATCCCAACACTGACAAGCGAGTGCAAAACACGCACCCACCCCCCTATGGACAGGCGGGGGATATCCCGGTCCCCACCAGGAGGGCTGCCCCGAACCCTACACCAAAAGAATGGCACCCTGACCACCATAAGAGACGAGGGGACGGGAGCGCCCAAGATGGCGGACAAGCGACACGGCCTCCGGATGCAGGGGACACCGGGGACTGCGCAACAGACTCCATCACACTAATCTTCGAACGCTTCTGGGCCAAACTACAGGCACGCATACAGCCTGCGACACACGGCCCACCGCTACCCACAAGGGTAAGAGCCGATGGCGGACGGAAGAATGGGAGTCCTCCTCAGGGCAACTCTAAGATCCCTGCATCTATCCCCCACATCCTGAGCCCTCCTGGGCTGAGAGCAAGATGGGGAGTACCCCAGAGGCGCTGGCCACATAAGCGGAGAGGGGCAAGACGACACCACAAGCGACCTGATCTACCTCCCTGCAACAACCCGAAAGGGCCGATCCTGGACCACGAAGGTTCCCAGGCTCGTGGCCTACGAGCGCCAGCTCTCCCACGGCTCCAGGGCAAGAGGGGATTCCCACATCCGAGACACCGCAGCACTACCCAGAAGAGACGGAACTCAAGCGAGAGGCCCAAACCCGGGAAGCAGCAGACAACCGGAGATCACCGGGCCTGCAGCGAACAGACCAGCATTCTGGCACAAGCTCGAGGGATGAACTTCCTCATCGCCATCACAGCCCTAAGCGACTGTCTAGCTGTCTCCATCCATACCAGACAAGCAGGACTCTACAAGGCAAGGCACCGAGGCCAGCAACTGATGAACCCCAGGGACGGTACGGACCTACCGAGCCGAGGCATTGGCTAACAGTGCCACATGCCCCCGAGCGAGGTACCCGTGCCCCCCTCAGGACTCACTGCTATACTGCTGTACTGCTATATACTCACCCATTGATACCCAGGCGGATGATTACACTAAGCCAGGCCGAGATGCCGAGAAAACTCAGCTGCCTGCCGGCAAGCACAGAGATGGAATTTTAAAATGTCATTCATTGCCTGAACATTTTCTTTTCTTTGTTAGCGCTTATTTTTCAGGCTCTTAACTTCTGTTCTGATACACTCAGGCTTACTTATTTAATTATAGCTTGCACCACCTATTGCGCAATTAGTGAGCCCTAAAAGCTTGTTCAATTGCATTGAGCCTAGCATGTTAGTAACTTTCGCCATCTTGTTTAGCCAGACCTTACAAGTAAAATGTCTACCAGCTCGAGTCTTGTTACAGCTAGCCGACTTCAACTGCCCAGCTTCCATACCCAGCGGTATAATTAGGTATCTAAACTGCGCAGCGTGTTACACAAAGTCACTAACCGGGCTATGTGAGTCTTCTCTGCTCATTTCTCGTTTTTTGTTTCCTCTCTTTTTTCTTGTGTTATCAGACAACTGTATAATTTAATTGGCAAAGTTTAAGGTTTATCTTTCTGTTTATCAGTCTGCCTAACAAATGCCGACATCCTCAACCTAAGTTCACTGACCATACGTATTCATCTTGTTAAACTGTTTGGTTTATTAAATGACTAATTAATATGCTTGTATGTATAGGACAGGGCGTGACTGTCTTCAGCTGTAGGCTCAGTAGCAAAAATATCATTGTATCGCTGGCCTGAATATGGAATAACTCACTCCACGTTTCCAAGCCTGGCATAGTCGGTACTACTATGGTCACTTAGCCTGCTCCCTAAACCATAATCAGCATTACTTGTCAGCTTTTATGATTATATTTAGATAGCCAGCTTAAGAACATAAATGTTTATTATTTCTAATTTCCTGCATCTCCCCCCTGACAAGATGTCACCCCAGCTGGAAACATATAGATATGCCAGCTATACTTGTTGGAATTACTTTAGCTACCATAAATATAAAAAGTGCAGTATTTCATGACATTTTCTAGTATGTTACCACTATGTGATTGCGGAATATACCCATGAGGAATTGTCTGTGTACTCTGATTGTTACGCTCTATTGTGATGATCTACCTATACTACTTTCTTATACAAAAAATAGTGCATGTATTCTCAATTACCCCATTGTTACCTATGTCTCAATGTTACGTGAGGACTGCCGTTGGGGTACCTCACGCACGTATGTTAACTCAATATGCATTGCAAAAAAAAAAAATAAAAAAAAAAAAACACAATAGTGCAATATGTCAAATCCACCAGAGTGATATTGATGGAGATATGGACCACACTCACATGATGTAGAGCCCTATCAGGATAGGCTCAAATCTCATAAACCCTTCTCAATTCAACCCTGCTCAACGATCCTCAATATGGATACAAAAGGGAACAAAATATCCTTGTGCCGATTATAAAGTGCAGTATATAGCCAAATTGTGAATGCAAGTGACTGCTCATCTTTTGGGGAGCTAGTTATACTAGGCCCCCAGTATTATGGCGTGTGCGTCTTTAAGGGGAACACAACCCTTCTTGTGCAGCATGAGTAGTAAGTGGTAAGGAAAACAAGGGGCTGGCTGCACTCACCTAAACATGCTTAAATGGGGTGCTGCTGGGGGCCAATAAGTACAGTAAAAATAGAAATCCAGCGCACTCAATTATCAACTAAACAGCCACTTCGATGCTGACAGATTTGACTAGTTTTATTAAAAACACCTAATCTAGGCAAAAAATAATGGGGGTTTAGTTACACTATATGATCATACATTGCATAAGCCTGCCACAAACGTCAATGTACCCCATCTTTGGCAGGTCCTACTCTCACTGCCAACTGTCTACTAAATGAGCTACTCACTTGGGGAAATGCTTCCATCTCGAGTTCTCTGCAGTACAAGGCTTAAATAGGGTCCTGAGATGAGACACCTGTAAGGAAGTGGTAAGGATCCACAGTACTTAAATAAATTAATAAAATACACTTTATTGATTACAAAACAATTTTTTTTTTTAAATTTAAGTCTCAATAACACCATAAAAAATATACAAAGTCCTGGGTAGTCCTCCTATTAACGAGATGCGATTCGCCAAGTGGCTTTCTCAATCGGCATGTCTTTTTTCCTGCTGCATCTGTGTTTAGATCCGTAGGGTGTTCTTCTTCGGTGGCCAATCGGTGCGCTGCTATTGCGGAGGTGTGTATAACCAGCTGTAGACTCTAATTATCCGGAACCAGAAATGACGTTGTGGACCAGACGCAACGTCAAAGTAAGGTCCGCTCACCTGTCTATGCGTTCGTAATCTGACATTTCCTATAGTGGCTATGCGGACATCTTAAGTGTGGGTAATTACTTCTGATGAGACATAGTGGAACATGCACCAACTATTGGCAAACTTTCATGTTATATAGGAGATGTATTTTATGCGTCCATATCGGAACTCATAAATATGCAGTCTGATATTAATATAAAAAGAAGAAACAGAATAAATAATTACACAAAAGCAGTATTATATACTTATTTCAATCTATACACATGCAAAATAATTGCATTTCTGTCTTGTAAGAAAAACTGCATGTCTATTTGATCACCACATAAAAAAAAAATATATAATATATAAATTATGATGATTTAAAAAATATAGGAGAGAAAAAAAATACTAGAAATGAATAAATGGTAGGTTTGGAAGAAAAAAAGCTAAAATAGTACTGAGATAAAAATTCATAAAACAAGTGATTCGAGGGATACAGGAAAACCCATAAGAAGTGGCAAAGCTCAAAATCATTATTAAGACCATTGGGTTGTAGTGTGTTTAAATTAAAAATCCATTTCATTTCTGTTTGTCCCATTTTCTTAGTGTCATCTCCTCTCCAGTTAAAATTTACTTTCTGAAAGCCCAAAAATACCATATGGCTCGGATCACTATTATGTTTAATCTTAAAATGCAGGGATAGGCAATGTTTAATAAAACCATTTTTATGTTTCGTATGTGTTCTTGTATTCGAACCTATAGAGGGCGAGTCATTCGTCCTATATAGGCAAGGAGACAAGTGCAAGTGATCATATCATGTAGATCACGTGTTTAGAGTAATAAGTGCTGATGTCTTTCATTTTGAAATTAATATTTTTATTCTGTGGAT
Organism: Pelobates fuscus; assembly: GCF_036172605.1. Taxonomy (NCBI): domain Eukaryota; kingdom Metazoa; phylum Chordata; class Amphibia; order Anura; family Pelobatidae; genus Pelobates; species Pelobates fuscus. The sequence continues at coordinate 167,513,829 of NC_086319.1, forward strand.
GTGGGAATTCCTTTATACTTCTTTTTGAACTTTTAGTATTTTTACAGGCTCCACACATACCACATCCATAAAATCCCATTGGTTCGTTAAACTGATGATTAGTGATCTTTTTAATGGAAAATTGATCCTGGGAAAGGTTATATTTTAAGTGAGATGTACCTCCTGTTAGGGAGGAATGCGTGTGTAATAAGGTACTAAAGATCAAGAATAAATTACAGCAGCTCAAAAACACTTGTGTGGAAATATCCCCTTACCCACACTTAAAGTAGTCCAAAATCTATAAGGCGGTATAAGTGCAAAACCTACACCTATAAGTGGAGCGCTGAGAAAAATAACGGGGTACACTTACCCCATATAACTTGATAGCAAGCTTAGTGTGCAGTACATGTGAAAAGAATAAAAAAAAGCAATATACTGCAGATGGTATAGAAGGATAAAATTAGATAAAATGGTCGTGAAGTCGAACACTCACATTTAAAGAAGCCTGTATGTGAACACTGGCTCCGTAATCAGGCTTATATGCTTTTAAGAGAAGAGAACAAAATGTGCAGTCTGTCTCAATTAGTGCAGTGGTGAGAATAAGTAAAGTTCTCACCTTTTTCAGAGCCCTGTATCCTGGCACAGAGGAGTAGTAGCTATGTGCCAATATTTGTGGGGATGGCACTACCCCTAAGTAGATTCAGTAGGCTCCAGAGGACTAAATAAAATGATAATTTTATACAAATAACATAATATACTAAAGTATAAAAACAAAGTCCTGGATAAACCGAAACACGTTTCACTCTTGTAGAGTTTCCTTAGTCAGCTGTGGGTCTGGTCCTCTGAATCTTTAATTTTTTTAAATGTCTTTTTGTCCCTCCTCCTTTGGTCACATGGGTGTGTGATTGTCCAAGGGCAATGTCCTGTAAATGCCTATAATTATAATGATAAAGTGCAGCTGGGATGGTAATTTGAATCATTGGCCTGTTTGGTGCCATTTTTTTATTCCAATTTCATTGGTGGTCAGTAGTGGAGTGCAGGTGTGATGCTGCCTTAAAAGCATATAAGCCTGATTACGGAGCCAGTGTTCACATACAGGCTCCTTTAAATGTGAGTGTTCCACTTAAGGACCATTTTATCTAATTGTTAATTCATTTTTTTTTTTATGAATCTTCTATCACATAAATCTGGTAATTTTATTTTAAAGAACTTAAAGTAATAAATAAAAAAGATCATAATGTCTCTGGCTAAATTATTTATTTGAATATTTTTTAATATAAAAATAAACAAAAGGAAAAAAATACAAAACACATTCAGGAGGAAAATAATCTATCATTTATACATATTTTGTCTTCATTATTTATAAAAAAACAAAAAACAAATTGTATAACAAAAAATAAATCACAAAAAAAAAATATTCATCACATGGTGAGCAAACTGCTGAGGTAACCAGAGGTTGTGTGGAACAATTAGAAGAAGTAAAAAAAATTGAGAGAAAAACAAAAACAAACATCAAAATATACAAATTTATAAAACCAAATAAATATAATTCACATTTTCAGGGAAGGCCCATGGAATGAATTTGGGCAAACAAGTGACCATAAATGTACAAAGGACAGTTTGGCTAAGGATATGAGAACAAAATGTACAGTGTTGAAGGCTCTTGTCTTCATATATAAATGTCTTTTAGCCCATTGTGGGGTTTGAGATGAAATAATTTACAAATGTAAACAGAGTGGGAGTATTAATTATAATAATAAAAAAAAAAGGAGGTGCATTTAAACTACTTTTGGAAAGATGTTATTTTTTTAAACAGTCCCTTTATATACATATAGTACTGCAATATTATTATATTCGCTAGAAAGGTTCCTTATGTAAGGCCACACACAGCAGCCATCTTGTTATTATAAATATCTCAGAGATATTTTGTTTTTTAAACATGAAATCTTTAGCAAAATCTGGCTAAAAGGTTATTTTTTTCCCTTTAGTTTGTACCATTTTAATGTTTTTGCTATAGTTAGTCAAGTACTAATAAAAAGCATTTAGAAAGAAGTCAGATAAGGTCAGAATGCCAATAGCCATCCATTAAACTGCGAAGCGTGGGAGCCTATATGCATACCCCAAAACAAGCACATGATCTTAAACAGTCCTGTTTTTTTAGACAACACATTGAAGCGGGACATGTAAAAAAAAAAAAAAAAAATAACAAACCCCAAAACATAATAAACATCTATCCAGATTTCGATAGGGCATGCTATTGTGCTAAAGAAAATGACAGGTATGCTTTAGTATTGCTTATAAATTGAGGTATAGCCCAGGAGTACCTCAGTATCATTTAGATTTCTATTTATAAAGTTTTTGGTAATGTAATTAGAAAAGTGTGTAAACACTACTACAAGGTGACGGATAACATCAGCTTCTGGTAATCATAGGTGGCCAATTTTCACATTAAAAAGGCGGACACCATATTTGTTAGAAAGATAATATTTCTGAACTTATATTTTGGGATACAGTTTAACCCCTTAAGGACACATGACACGTGTGACATGTCAGGATTCCCTTTTATTCCAGAAGTTTGGTCCTTAAGGGGTTAAGCTTCATAAATTCAGGGTAATGAAAATAAATGTATAAAATAAGGTCTATAATCATGTTCGAATAGACTGCTGTAGAATTTCTGCAAATTTAAAAAAAAAAAAAAAAAAGTTTGTATTCCTTTAATAAAGCAGCTGATGGTGAAACAAACACACAGACAGTTATGAAAAAGAATGGACTATTCTCTTTAAACAATGTGAGATACACACTCATGTGTAGCCATTCTTGTTCTGAAAGCCTCACCTTACATAAGTATAGATGGGAATATTGTAAGGTAGAAAAAAATTTTTTCTAACTCCCTGCCATCAAAAAGATTTTCTTAATATCTTGTGTTTTCCGACACAATAAAGCAACTCCAGAAAGCTACTGACAAGGGTAGCACAGAAAACATGGGTCAAAATCTGTAATAACTGAAGTATTAAATTACTCAAATTTGTACTAACACTCAGTTTCAGAATATTAGTGGCATATTTCTGTAAGTTCTAAATATTAGGTACTTACACTCAACAAAAATGTATAACATGCTAAAATTTGGTTATAACCATAATCCCCTGGTAGAATAACAAAGTATGCGCTAAAAGGTTAAACTGTCAAAAATATTTGTGTGTTATTTTCTGCAAGTTTGACACCCAAATACAAACAATATTTTGCTGTCTGTGCTTTACAGGGAAAACAAAGTAAAAATATTACATTTGCATTGCTTATGTATCTAGATGCTAATCTTATAGAAAATTCAAGATGATTTAGCCCGTTTTCATTTAAATCTTTACTCACTTCTCCCCAACCCAAAATCTGAAATTGTTTTAATGCATCAGGTTCTAATGTTAACTGCAGTGTAAATCTAGTGACTATTTTACCATTATTGTTTTATGGTCATCTCTCTCTGTTATTTAGTTGACCTGGTTGTGTAACATGATTAGAAGAGGACTTAAAGCTGTTTTTCCTTTCAATCTTTTTTTCTAATTTATTAATATCCTGCCAATGTCCCACCAATGTTGTCTAGTAGACAGCCACTAGAGGTGGAGTTAACACTGCAATGTAATTATTGCAGTTTATGAAAAACTGCAATAATTACAATTGCAGGGTTAAGGGTAGTGGGAGTTGGCACCCAGACCACTCCAATGAGCAGAAGTGGTCTGGGTGCCTACAGTGTCCCTTTAAGATCTGGTGATTATACCAGATACTGTAAATATATCTTGGCAATGATCACTGGTCCTCTCCGGCAAGTGAAAGCAGAAGACTGGAGGACAGGTAAAAAAAATGTGTAAAAAAAACGACACACCGACACACACCGACACACACACACACACACACACACACACACACACCCAAACAGGCAAATCGAAACTCTGCAGCAATAAATTTGCACATCTGGTTTTCCATCATTATTGGGCTAAAACTACCACTGTAATAGTAACTGCCCACATGATGGAAAGCAAGAAGAAATGCTGTGTTTGACAACATATCGTCCTGCAGTTGTCAATTCTATCCATCTGGACCACTAACACTGTGTCACAAGGAGACTGCAGTAAGGGCTCCATCAGGGAGGGATTAATCTGTTCATTATGCATGTGTCTGTCATATTGCACAGGAAATGACATGGAAATAATGTGAAATGCTAGGGGTGAGGGAGAGAGAGAAAATAATCGGTCAAACAAAGCTGAATGATGGATTATGGGAAAGTAACCATGGGTAGTGAGCGAAAGCTTGTCCAAGATCCAAACATTATCAAAAACTGCTAAACATTAAATTTCCCCATAAGAAAAAGGAAGGAAGAGAAAATAAGTGAATTACAAGATAAACAAAAAACAAACTAAAAAGTAATTAAGCACAGAAGTGGGTGAATATTCTTAAAGAGCTTTTATACAATATTCAGAAAGAAGGGCCACATGGTAAACTAAACCCAATTTTATCTCATAATACTTCAAAAATGTACACATCTTGAAAAAGCAAAAATATATAGCCAGTATTTGATAATTTACCAGTACAGTGCTAAAAACAACATAATAGCTCCACTTTAAGTGCTCGTATAGAGAAAAACAAACAGCGTATTTCTCTGGCACCAAAGGAGCAACATTTACTAAAAATTCCAAACTAAAAAGCCTGATTGAGTTCTCAATCAGATGTGAGCCCCTTAGATATTCTTCTGATTCTCATCATGGACTTGAATATGATGCCGTTCCCACATCACAGTAGCCAGATCTGTCTAACATTCCATCTTAATAGATCTCACCTGTAGTATTTAGAGGGGGTCAAGAAAACAGAGGCAAAAAGTGCAAATGGTCCTATCTGTGACCTCTTGATACAAGAATAGCTATGGAAGATGAAAAACACAAACAACATATGAAGTGGGTGTGCAAAAAGCCACCCCCCTCCGAAAATAACAAATATAGACAAACCCTTCAAAACATTTAACAGTGTTCAGAACTTAATGGAAACAGGTCAGGTGAGTCAAAGGGCCTAAAATAAACCCTTTATCACAAATATTATAACTTTTCTTAACAATAATATAAACAAACTAACATTTAAAAAAAAAAAATGTAAATACCAGGATACAAGTGTGACGTTTGGTCTATCAGTGGGCATAGTTTGTGTCATCTGTATAAAGACATAATCCATTCATTTGTGTAACATCAGGCACTTAGTAAAATTTCAGCCTGATACGTTTTATAGCAACAAAAACTTGGGGATGGTGCCTGCTATCCACCAGGTTACCGGGAGTCTGTTTATCAGATAAATTCTATAATAAATGTAAATGTGCTTCACGACAGCCAATCACAGAGTTAATTTGTTTTCCAATGGATTCTCCAGTCCCAAAAATGGAATTCACTACCATGTGACAGGTCAAGTAAGGCAATATGGAAACAGTAGGGCAAAGTATGGAGGCGCAATACACTAATAAAAAGGATAAGACTTTAAGACTTGAATGAAGACTGGAAAACACGTGTAGACAAAGCGTAGTGTGTAAACAGTCAGTGCACATGAATGCTGCTTACTAAAATTTCCTGAGACAGCCTGTCACTATAATACCTATAAGGATGGACAGGCCAAGCACCGCTTAGATGGCTAGTTACGGTAAAACAGAACGCATTTTGGTCCTGTTGCAGCTATGAGAAAAGAGCGCAACGAAAATGTGGCAGTGATCGTGTAGAGCGGATAACATGTGGAAGAGAATCCGTCAAGGCACAGTCTCTATTGGGCAGTGGGAACCTGGGCAGCCATCTGAGACAAAGCTTATTCTTCCAGAGTCATACTGACAAGTTATGTCTGAGGAGAAAGAGAAAAGATGGAACACATATCAAAGGACTGCAAAAAGTAGCTTTAGATAGTAACACCTCAACTAGCAAATAATAGAGAAGAAAAATACTTATATTGTGACAGGACGAATGTCCATTCATCAAGTAAGATGTTGGTCAGAATGGTATAGATCCAATATTTTTAAGAGTTAGGGCTTGTTGGGTTTAAAACCTGAAGTTTTAGTTAGAACAGATCCAGAATTCACATTGTTAGTGCCATTACATACTTGTGTGATATAAGGCAGTCATGATCTTACCTGGTCCAGGGGCACTGCTGGAGGTTTCTGCATCATATCACCCTGACCAAGGGCTCTGTTCTTGTGAAATGACGGTGACTGCATTTGTAAGGACATCCTAGACAAGCAGTTGAGTATAACAGGTGAGAAAACGTTAGATTTGTTTGGGATACAGAATTATGCATTTTCATGAATTTTAAATCAGTACAAGAATCAATTACCACGCTCACATAGAGTCCTAAAAATATATGAATTATTACTTAAATAGGTCAGAAGTCCCTAAACAGTAAGTCTTACTGAAATTAAAAGGAAAAATAAGCTAACCTTGCTTTAAAGTATTAAAATGCCGTAGTAAAGCAAACCAGCTAATAAATTGACTCCAGCACAAATCCTAAAGTGAACCAAGCTCATTTATCATACATTTTTAAAATTCTATTATTCATATTTTTACACAGGTTTTCATTGTTGATATAACAGACACTATTCTAATCCCACACTGGCTCAAAACAAGTTTTATCCTGTCTGAGTGTCTACATAAAGAACCTATATTTTAATAACAGACTGACTCCTCTGATAAGCGGTCCACTTGGAGTAGTTTTTACTGTATACCACTACTACTAACGTATATATAAATACACACACAAGTCCTGATACTGTTCCTTCCCATCACTATCTGGATAAGTGAAAAGTTTGTGGAGGCTAATGATTAGTGTTAGGTTACTGTAGGGGTCAATCTTTAGTGTACTGTAGATATTAGTGTTTACTGATAGTGTTATTATAAAGTAGGGGTTATGTTCAATGTAGTGCTCAAAATTTCAACTGGCCACTAGAATTTAGCGAGTGACAATTTACCCCAATTGAGTAGAAATTCATCCATGGTGAGTTTGCCATGGACACTCCTGCTATGTACTTGCCTGGCAATGGCAAGACCTGGTATAATGTATGGGTTGATGTTCAGGGGAACACTCATAGCATCATATCCACTACAGTCGGCCACAGTGTTTATAGTGCCTGGCTTGACCTGGCATTGTCCCAGATACATTTGTCAAACCTTCATGTCATTAGAGGTATATTTTTGGTCAAATATTAACACTACATTTCTTTCTTCTCAAAAATGTTTGTATATATCTTATTAACCACTTGGGAATTTAGGTTTGAGAGATCTTCCTACAGTTTTAGTATTGATAATGCTGTGGATTTTGTCTAGTTAGGCTACTTTTCGTTACCTAAAATTTCTGTAGTTTTCAAAATCATATAAATTAAAATTAAACAACAAAAATCCCCAAAACATTGCACTTGTAAGAAACATCAATGTTTTACATTGTCCAAGTAAGGGGGTAGAGTCTTACAATGTAGGGATTTTTATGTTTAGAGAGTCAGGATCACTGTACAATATAGTGCACCTTAGTTTCAAAGCCAACCATCCAAATAAAGACATTGGCTCTCCCATCATACTCACTCTTGGGGTCGGTACATGTTTGAAAATGATGGCATCCCACCACTTTGCTCCATCATGACAGCTTGAAAGTGCCCCCTGCTGTGCTCCGGATGTTGGTAGCCAGATCTTAGTAGAGTGTGGCCATTAGGACGTCCATGAGCAGAGTGAGGTGAAGTGTGTAGTGGTGGTTGCTGGTACCCTTGAGGTTGGTAGTGTTGTTGAGCTGGGTAAGATGGTGATGACATCATATTCGAATGCGGACGGAAGTTGGGGCTGCCCCACATTTGTGGACCGCCATATACAAAGCCACCACTTTGTCTCTTGTGATTATCCAAATCCAAAAATTGTTTAGGACTTTCAGCCCTGTCTGAGGCACCATCAGTCTCTTCATCAGTCTGCCCCTTGCTTTCACCTGGCACTGCCTTGGGCTCACCCTCTAGAAGAGGGGACATTAGTATTGTCTTCAATTCTGCAATCCCCTGGACTCCAAGAGCTCCAGTGTAGCCACCCCGGTTTTGAGGGGACTGTTGTACATTACTCTGCCAATGTGGGTATTCCTGTTGGTAGTAGGAAGGCCGCTGGTAAGACTGGTAGGAATTCTGTACTTGCTGTGGATGTGGATAACCATATGCTGGTCCCTGTGGATACCTGGGAAATGTTCCTGGATAAACATGAGGGTGTGAATTCCCAAATCTTTGAGGGGAAAAGCCAGAATGATGGGGCCCAAGAGGTCTCTCCACTCCTGGGTTCTGATGCATGCCATACCCAGACTTATTGCCAGGTGGCATCCATGAGACATAGTTACTCCTAGTATCTGATCTGGACATATCAGACAAGGGATGAAGCACTTTCTGCTGAGGGATAGAAGAGTGTTCCATTTTTAGCTTACTTTGCCCAGATTCCTTTAATCTTGCTTCTTCTGCTTTTTCTTCCAATACATTTCTACTTCCTTGCCTATAATGGGGACTGTGTGATGGAGGGTCAGAACCAGTATTCATGTCATTACCTGGATACCATGATTTTTCACCCTCCTGGAACACACCAGATACAACACCCTCTGTTTGTAGTGGGGGGCCTTGAAAGGTGCATGGTTTTCTATAGTCCCCATTAGTGTGTAGGGCATTTGGTTTAGATAGAACTGTGGCTGGTGACTTGGTCTTGGATTTCACTGGGACCACAGGAGATGAAGACAAAACTGTAGATGAAACATACAAGATTCAGATAAAAAACTACTGATGACAAAATATCATAGCAAATAGCATTTTGATTCAGTGAAGTAGAAAGGTAAACTGTTTTACACATGGGCTTTTATATTTACAGCATTTATAGCAGGGCTCGAGTCCTGCAGGAATGCGTGGGAACGGCGTTCCTGCACTTTTTTTACAGCAGGAATGCTATATAATAAAATAATTTGTGAGTGTATGTGCGTGCGCGTCTGTTAGTGTATGTGCGTGCGCGTTTGTGTGTGTCTGAGTATGTGTATCTGTGAGTGTGTGTCAGCACATGTGTATATAAATATAAATACATACACACAATTATTTAAGGGATTTAATTATTTTAGAGAAAGTGATATGATAAGACGTCAATCAGGGCTCTGGTATCACTAAACAGCGCAAGAGGAAGCTAAGCAAGTAAGCGTGAAGATTACAGTATCACAGCAGTCACACTGGACCCTTGGGAAAGGATCCACTCCAGCTCTCCCAAAGGTAGGTGGGCTGGGTGAACTTAAATTAAAATAAAAAATAAACAATGTGAGTGTATAAGAAAATGTTTGTGTGTCAGTGAGTGTTTGTCACTCAAACTTTTTAAACAGGGGGCCAGTTCACTATCCCTCAGACACTGTTGGGGGCCGAACTATAGTTTCAAAAAAATTTGAACAAATTCCTATACATACTGAAACAGACACATAGACATAAGGACATACATGCGTGTGCGCATATATTTAATTTTATTACTAGATTATTTTTTACTATAATGATGCTACCACTGTTACATATAGTTTAATACTGTATTTGTTGTACTTATTTTTACATGTAGTTAATAATCTGGCTGATAGAATTTTGGTTAGCAAATATTTAATTGTTTGTACAAATGGCTGACCTGCTCCATTCCTCCTCCCCCTGCTTGCCACTCCCACTTGTAAATTCCTTTAAAGTAAAGTAACTGTCTTATCTCTCTTCCTTAGACCCAAACCATCCATCCCTGTAACATGAAGGCCATTTAATTTTACTCGGCTCTACCCGCCCACCCTGGTTCCTTCTAACTATTTAGCATGCACCTCCAGCTGTTTGGAACCACACCAATCACCTCCCTATTACCTTCACATGTTATCAGCTGCTGCAGTTATACCATTAACTCTCTCTGCCATCACATACAAATCCATCGGCTACCTCTTGTCTCATACCCCCATTTCAACCTTTAGATTGTAAGCTCATGGGAAGGGCCCTCTACCTGTTGTATCGGTCTGTTCTTATTGTGTTTGTCTATTTCCCCAATAGTACAGCGCTGCAGAATTTGTTGGCGCTTTACAAATGCCAGTAATAATAATAATAATAATAATAATTATATATTTGTGTGTTACCGTTAAAGTGCAGAAATCAGTTAATGTGCACATTAACTAGTTAATCTGCAGATTAACTAGGGCGATCAGTTAAAGTGCCAAAAATTGTTTCGTTTCTCAAATGTTTCTCACATTACCTAGGTAATCTGCACATTACCTACTAGGCACTCGTTAAAGTGCAAAAATCATTCTGTCCTCCATCTCTCTGAGGGGCTCACAGCTCTGGATGACACCATGGTGTGCACAGGCTGCTGTTCTGTTCTTGTCTGGACCACAGTCACATACCTCTTCAAACAGTTATCCTGAACTGGTAAGAAACGAGGAGCCCCAACACCACAAGAGAGTGAGCGCTTCCTGCACATTATGCAGCAACACCCTGAAATGATCCCAGCAAATGCTCTCCACTGTTCTCAATATCATCATATATTTGAAGACTGTCGGAATCAGTGGTCCATGAGCAGACCTCTTCTTGGTCTCATTCTACTCAATGAGAAGTATTTCTCGGACTTACGGAGCAGCATTGTTAGTAGCCAGCTCCCTGAGAAGTAACACGCCATGCGTCTATGCTTTGAGAATTTGATGTATGTATGTCGACGGACACAATGGCTTTAGTAATACAACTTTGTATTCCTAATGTTATAGTGTTCCTTTAACACAATGCCAAGGAGAAAAGACGCTTAAAGAAGCTATTGTTGCTGCCCATCAAACTAGCTCACCCCAAGGTCGTGCAATGCTCAGAGTTATATCTCAGACTCTACAGGCTCCACAACGATGTAAGAGATTGATAAAGTTATAAGATTACTTCAAGTTATTGCTGCTAAAGGTGGTTCTACAACACGTTGAATCATAAGGTTTACTTAGTTTTTCGCACATAGCTTCTCCATTTTGGCTTTATTTTTGTTAAATAAATCATGACACAATGTAATATGTCATAGTGTATTACGTTGTTTTTCATCTGGGGTTGTATTTACCTAATTTTAAGAACTGTTAAGGAACATATGATTGTTATTACATCATGATATGTAAAACCATGATGAAAGTACCAAACAGGGTGTACTTTCTTTTTCCCATGACTGTTTTGTTTTTTAATTGGAGTGTACCTGCTGGAAACATGTTTCCTAGCTTGCTAGATCAGGTTTAATTTCTTAAAACAAAACTTCTTTCTTAAAAAAAACAGGAAACAATTTTTAGCCCATAGTTTCCTTTTAACTTGCCAACCAAGACTTCTTAATCGATTAGCCTTGAGAAAATTATATTCAATTTTTTAAAATTTACAAGTTCCCTGGTTTACAAATCCAGTTTGCTATTATAACACAATTAGTCAGCCATCAGTCAGCTATGCTCACAGTTAATCTATTTTGGCTTTAAATTTGTGATTCACTTTAAATTCCTGACAATTCTTATATTAGTAAATAACCCTTATAGAAATGTATTACATGTGATCGACTCATATCAATATGTACCTTTCCTTGACGATGCCTTGCTTGTTCTTTTTCTGGTAGGAACTTGGCACATCTCCTCTGTGTTTTTTGTAATGGGTTTGTCTGTGGATGGGTATGATGTAGGAGTGTAAGAGTTCTCTGCTGGAGGGCACAACACAGGTTCAGCAGGCTTCTCAATGAGTGAGTATGATGTTGGAGAGCAAGAATTCTTTTTTGGTGGGTATACTGTTAGAGTGTCGGGCTTCTCTGTTGGTGGGTATGACGTATGCTCACAAGGATCCGTTGATGGATGTAGCATGTGAGCACCAGGCTTCTTTGTTGGTGAAAACAGAGTTGTTGCTCGTAGATTCTCTGTTGATGGGTATGGAGTGGGTGTTCTAGGTTTCTCTGCTGGTTGGTACAGCGTAGAGACACAAGGCTCTTCTGCTGCTGGATACAGTGTGCTTGTAGACTGTGTGACTGCTGGTGGATAAAACACAGTTTTCTCAAGCTTCTCTAAAGTTGGGTGGTACTTTTTTGTTGGTATATATGGTGGACACTCTGCTGGTGGGTGTGGCATAGATGTACAAGTCTTGTCTGTTGGTGGGTTGGTTGCACCTGGTGTACCAGAGTTCTCAGTTTGTGAGCACAGTCCAGGTGCACTAGGCTTCTCTTTCGGTTTGTTTAGCGCAGGTGTGCCAGGCTTCTCTTCTGATAGGTACAGTGTGGGCGAGACAGAATTTTCTGTTGGCTGGTATTCTGTAGGTCCACTAGGTTTTTCTTCTGGCAGGTACAGGATAGGAGCTTCTGGCTTCTCTCTTGTTTGGTAGGGCACAGTGGTTCCAGGCTTCTCTTCTTGTGGGTATAAAATGGGTGCACCAGGATTTTCTGTTGGTTGGTGTAGTGCAAGTGTATTAGCCTTCTCTTCTGGTGGGTAATGTACAGGTAACCCAGGTTTCTCTTTGGGTAGGTATAAAGTGGGTGTGCAAGGCTTCTCTGTTGGCTGGTATAAAGCACGGGCTTCAGGCTTCTCTTCTGGTGGGAAAAGTGTAGGTGCAACAGACCTTTCTGCTGGTGGATGGAGTGTGGGCATGCCATGCTTCTCTGCTGGTGGGTAGGGCATGGGTGGTGTTGGAGAAGGGTACTCCGAACTTGGGGGGCAAGCGAGTGAGGAGAGTCTTTGCATTGCTACCATTTCAGGACTGTCCAGCATAGAATTACTTAGAGTGCTGAATGTGTGCCTGCTATTAAAGTTTGGTCCAGGGGGTCTCACCATGTGTGAATCCACAGATGGTGGATATGGGGTAGGACCTGCCCTTTGTGGTGGATCATGGGTAGTGTTTCCATTCCATGTGGTAGGAGAGGGTCCAAATCTATAGGGTGGATAGTAAGATCCAGGAGGTTGGAATGGGGGTCGTGTCATGTATCCTGCAACAAATGGTGTTTGAGGTTGCGAGACATCATCCTGCAAAGACATTCTGGCCCTGGGAGAGGTTGGAGCATTGTAAGGTCTATGAGAATTTCTATAATTCTTTGTTGTATTTTCAAATAGTTCATGACCCCGAGGGTCAGTTGTACCTGGAGCAGTCTGGAATAAAAAAAGAGAATTCCTTTAAATAAAAAAAACAAAAAAACACCCCATACCCTCCCCATAAAAAATAGTTTAAAGAGATTTGACACATTGTGTTTAGCTGCCTTGCCCTCTTAGACTTGTTTGAGAACGGTCTTTTTTACCTTGTGTATGTCAACACAATTTTGGTCTGTCAATTACATGTTGTTAAATAATCCCACTGTAAAGCGGGGAAAAAAATAATATAAAATGAAATCGATCCAAAGCAACAGCATGTCTATTTTATTTAGGATTACGCCATTCATAGCCATTGGGTATATGGTGATGCTTTTCATTTCTTTAAAAGAACATTTAGTTCTGCTATTTAGTGATATTAGAACCAAATACCTGTACATCAGACCAAGCACAATGCTTTGGAATGCTGCTCCCCATGAGTAGAGAGAACCATTAGTACTTTCGTTTAGCTGTAGTTACCTGTGTGCTATAGCTCTGGGTATGCCGAACTGGATCCCCCAAATGTGGTTCAGGAAATCTCAAAGGTCTGTACCCTAATCCCGTGTCCGAGCCTCTTAGTGGTGCATGCATGTGAGCTGCCGAAGACTTTGGGGGGAGGGAGGGGAATATTAAATATGTTAAAACAAACTGACATTTTATAAGAACTGAAAAATTGAGTCTTGTAAGGCACATTTCAAGAACTTTGCAAAATGTGGATTCAGACATACCCCATAGCTAATGCAAAGGAGATTATTTTACAGCATACACCACATAACTATGACCTGTCCACAACACCAAACAGGAATACCAGAAGTTTAGGAAGAGAAATACCTGAAGTCCAGGCTGCAGAAGTGAGCCTTGCTAGCAGCTTGGTTACCTTTATACAACTCTTACCCCATTAAAAAAGACATGTAAATTGGAGACTCATAATATATGCTGGATACTTCATTCAAAAGGATACTATAGTCACCTTAACAGTTTTGCTTGCTTTTCAAAAAAAAATAAAAAAATTCTGCATGTGACTTGCACAGCCTTTCTAAACACTTCCACAAGAGAAATCTAATATCTAAACTTCCTTTAGTACACGTTTTGTTTCAATTTAGAATACCTCATCTTCTACTCAGTTAGCAACCTTCTAGACCCTGCCACAACCTACTGTGTGTGGTTAAAGTTTAATTTACAGAGCAAGAGATTAACATCCAGACCAAGTTAACAACGGATTAAAAATAAAACAATTTTCTTTTTTTCATGCAGGCTATGTGAGTCACAGCCTGGGAAAAGAAAAATGATGTAACTCCTAAATGGTAAAGAATTAAGCAGTGAGGCGGCAGAGGCATGATCTATACACCAAAACTGCTTCATTAAAGGGACACTGTAGTCACTATAACCATTTCATCTCTTTGAATTGGTTCTAGTGCCTGGAGTGCCCTGACACTGTCCCTCCATTCAGTGTTGCACCATGTTTGTGCAGTATACCAAAAAATAAGAGTCCCTGGCCCCCCACAATCCAGCCCCTTCTGTATGTGTAGCCAAGGCAGAGATTACACACTTCCTTGTTTTCATACCGTCAGTTGGAGCTCTGACAGGCTAAAAGCAGTCAGCTGACACTCTCAGCCAATCACAGCTGCCCATTGCTGCTCAGGCTAATGCTTCCTTATTAGCCAAAGCAGCACAGAGGGGATGGAGTGCCTGGGACTCTTGTTTAGCATTTAAACATTAAAAACTGTTTAATGCTGAAAGAAATGATGGTACCAGGGGACTCCAGACACTATAACCAGTTTAATGAGATGAAGCAGACACAGTGCCTACAGTGTCCCACTAAGTTAAATTCTGAATAAAACAATTAAAGATGCAGGCAAGTGTCCAAATTCTGACCCCAGAACAAAACCCCCGACTGAATGTTTTTGTGTTATTTCTACCGTAACATAAGGGTTTCTCTTTAAGTGCCCACATATTATACTTGACAGAAAGGGGCTTCTTTTAATATTATATATACACACAACCAACATAACATTAAGGGGACACAATGATCACCAAAACAACTTTAGCATAATGAAGCAGTTTTGGTGCATAGATCATGCCTTTGAAGTTTTACTGCTCAATTCTCTGCCAAGACAAGGCAGATTTTGCCTATGACCTCAACAATCTGCTATGCTGCAGATATACAGGACATATATCTTTTATTATTAAAAGGGAAAATTTGATAGTTTATTTAGATTTGCAAGTGACAATTGGTTAAAAAATCTTTAGTTCTTATGATAAGCACTAGGATTATTCTACTGTAGGTTTTATGCATCTCAAGTTCTTGCTTACGTAGAGATATTTTCTGTCAAATTTAGAAGTTAAAAAGACTCCTTGACATCATAACTCTTGTTTATTTGGGCATTATCAGTCACCCTCTCACCATGTTTGCTGTATGCATTGTTTGCCTTGGCATGCCTCCATATTGCAGCTGGTAAGGGTATGGTTGTCCTCTGGATGGGTTCATCATGGTTGGATCCGGATGCCCCTCCATCTCATCCTGCATGGGAGAAGACAGTGGATGCTTTCCAATCTCTGGGGACTGCTTCTTCCTCCCCCCATCTTCTTTGCTCTTCCTCCAGCCCCCAGCTTTGGAGCGTCGGATCTGGCTTCGCCTCTTCAGGGATTTGTCCTCATCCGTCCTAATCCATGTCTCCCCATCTGAGTCACCATCATCATCAGGTAGGTGTTTGACCAAGGCTTTTTTGAAGCAGCGCTCCACATTCTCGGCCATACGAGTATATTCTGTCAAGAAGAGATCTACATTAAACAAGCACTCATAACAATCTTTGGATACTAGTGACATTCTGCAACTAATCCAAATATGCCTTTGTAAACATCCTTAGCTGAAAAGTCTGTAGGATTCTTCTTCAGGATGACATATCTGTCTTGATGATAAAATGCTAGGGCTCCTAAAAGCTTGCACTCTATACATAATCATCCAATGGAAACGCATCAAAGTAGGGTATTAATGGTTAAACAGTTTTGCCCCATTATCAGTGAACCAAGCCAGTTTACTCCTGGCATCATAACACACTGTAGTGGTTATAATGCATGCAGTAACTCTTTAAAATAGACATTCCAATCACAATAACTGCTGCAGCTTAACAGCAACATTTTTAAAAGGTATGTTTGCATGGATAGTTTCCTAGTAACATAACTGCCACATTAACGTGTAGAGGTCATGATGCTTGGAAGTTCCCTTTAATTCAAACTACTTGATAAATAAAATTGCTCCTTTGGATTTAAACACTTAATAAATTTGAGGTACTAATATGCATATAAAGGGCTCAAAATTTTCACTAATCATTGGCGAGTGAAAATGTAGCCCTAAAAAGTCTGTGTTTAACATTGTATTGACTATCCACTGACTTCGGGTGGAAGGGGTTTTCAATCTCTATTTCCCCACTATAACTTTCTTGGTTTGTCCTCCGCAAGGCAAAGTCTCCACTGGAAGCCAGTAACCAACCTCATGCTGATAAGTTGCGTTAACAAAGAAACAGCTGTCCCATGGTTCACTGGCTTTGTATCTCTAACTGAGTTGTGTTTCAAAGCTGTTGTGTACAGCAAACAAACTCGTAGGAATCCATGTTTAAAATGGAATAATTAGACAAAAAGGTGATTCTTTGTTGAACTCATTTGTATATGTAGTAACAGCACTGCAAATGATAGATTTCTGAGGGAAAAGCTATTTATATACTGGTGTGTGCATTTGTGTTTAACAATGTATTGAACACACACAATTTTGTTTTGTTTTTTTAATACCAAGTTGACCCTTGCTTCTCAGTACATACCACTGTCCTGTCCATTATACTTTGCACAGTTCTTGAATATTGCTTTTATGTCACAGACAAATTGCTCCTTCGTGAGGTAGTATCCAGAACATAGTCTCTGTTCCACCCTGGATATGTCCATAGGGTTCTGGGGAGAGAGGTTTGGTTATCACAACAGAAGCAAATGTAAATATTGTAGGTCAAACCACAAATAAGCTGAAAAAATTTTGCACAAAAATAAATAAACTTTATAGGCTCATAACTCAGAAGGTGCACAATTCTGTAGCTATAGTGAAGACTGCATATCTTTGACACACATATATTTCTTGAACGTTCTTATTTATTTTAAGTTAGCTAAAATGTACTTAGATTCCAAATATAATATAATATTTATATATAGCTATAATCCCTTCTTACTGTGATGATGTTGTAATAATTTGGAGCATAAGATTCATCTACTGGTTCCAGGAAAGGCCAAGAATCCTTGTGAGCTTTCACTGCATCCAAAACTGTAAACAGGAGATGGGAAGAGAGGGGGAAATTTAAAAAAAAAAATTTTTTTTAAAAATGTGTAAAATGCAAAATCTACAAGCTTAGAAAGAGATAAAACCCAGCATCCTTGCACAGCAAAGAACAGTACTAAGGTGTCTTATTTTAAGTCAGTCAGCTGATCGGTCTCAGCCCGAAAAGCTATGGCCTACATTGCCGAGCAAAGCTCAGGAAGCCAACAGAACTCGAGCTTAGCTCAGGAAGCTAACAGAACTTCCAGCTCTAAGCCGATGGGTAGAGCACTCCTGGCACCATAACCACTACAGCAAACTGCTGTGGATTCGATGCCTGAAGTCGTTCTTTAAACGGTTTACGATTTTTGAAGCGACTGATCTGTTAGTTCAGGTTTTGGCCATTAATAAAAAATAAGACCGGTATTTTGAGACTGTTTAGCAACAGTCACTCACCTTTGTACATTCCTGTGTAATGGTCATCCAGATCAAAGTTAAATCTAATTTGAGACAAAGACAAGAAAGATAATTACAAAGGCAGCTTATGTAATAACAACAATTAGCTTCTACTTAATCGGCAGCTGATATACTAATATTACCATTACCCATTTATGTATAACCCTTATTGAATGATCTATTGCATTCTGGAGTACATCATAGGTAAGTACTATCTGATTCTGCACTTACAGATGATCTGTCCCAACATATTTCCATTTTATTTATATTTTACCTGGTTAGGTTCTAATCTACAAACTGCAAGCAAGGATTTGCTGCCTCTTGGATTCAAAATTCTAAACAGAATTGAAAAACCAATATTTGTCTTTTTATGGAGAGTTACGCCACAGTCAGAAGGCAAAACTGAAAATGAAATATCAAAATGTCCCAATATTAGAGAATATTCAGGGATTGGCCCTCTCTTTCTGAAGCGCCCTGCAGGACGTATTTCCCCCTTTATTTAGTGTGTGCATTTTACTTTTTGCAAACTAATATTAGAGATAGTCAAACACTTACAGATCTCGGGTTCTGTAATCCATTCTTACAGGTGAGCCAGGTTCCAATTGTGTTAGTTCAGGGGGCAGCTCTTTGCCCTGTGACAAAAGCCAGGCCCGTTCCTCTCTCAGCTTTCTCCTACGTGCACGCTCTGGAATATTGAAAAGTACACAATTATTTTCACTGTATTTCCAAAAAGAACTTACACCTAGAGATACACTCCAATAATCTCCAATGACAGGACAGTGCACTCAGCTTTATACAAAATAAACATAATAGGATATATTAAGGGAAACTAACCGTGATGGGAAACAAGTATTTTCCATGGAATAACACTAATTTAAGTGGCAAAAGATGACTCTTTGAACAGTCACTAATGGATTAATTAAATTAAAAGAAACATACAATAAAAGAATAACCACTAGCCTGTTAGCATCATCATCACTATGAAGAGCTGTAACAGTTAATGTGAAGGCCCCTTTAAAATATTACTTTAAGTGCAAATACAAAAATATATATATTTACACAAACATAGGTATAGGTGGTGTATACCCCCAACTGTTCCCAACATCAAATAAACAAGTGCTTTACACAGATAAAAAGGCCATGTCCTGGTGAACAGTGTTAATTTTGTTGACTAACAATTTTAGGCTACTAAAACTAATAACATTTTAGTCAAAAGACTGACTAAAACTAAATCACAATTTGCTGCCAATATTAACACT
Organism: Pelobates fuscus; assembly: GCF_036172605.1. Taxonomy (NCBI): domain Eukaryota; kingdom Metazoa; phylum Chordata; class Amphibia; order Anura; family Pelobatidae; genus Pelobates; species Pelobates fuscus. The sequence continues at coordinate 167,532,924 of NC_086319.1, forward strand.
GCACAGAGGGGCTGTGAAAGGGGTAAAAGAGACAGAACAGGACTTGAGGGACACAAAGAGATATAGGGGCTGGGGAAGGGACAAAAGAGACAGACAGAGGCTTTAGCTAAAATCATTACATTTTAGTCGTATCGGTTAAAATCTCCAGTAGACTTAGTCAACTAAAACTAAAACAATTCAGATGACAATAATACGACTAAAACTAAAATGGCTTTTTAGTCAAAAGTCTGACTAAAACTAAATTGAAATTCGCCGCCAAAATTAACACTGCTGGTAAAAGATACTCATTTTATTTCTATAGCAAACAAATGCTTCTGAGAGTGGACGTGCCTATTCTCTCTGTTTTGGCAGATGCACATAGCCTTATACACTAAGGATGGCTGTCTCTACACTTAGACTAAAGTGAATACCTGGTGAAAATCAACTTGTGGTTTCTGTACTTGTACCGGAGGACAATCATCGGTAGCCAGAGACAGTTACATACCTTCCACAGATTTCACCTTCTCTTCCAAAACTCTCTTCCTCTCTTCTTTCTGCAGGAGTTCCTGCTCCTTTCTTTGAACGACCATCATTAGCTGCCTTTCGTCTTCCCCCTCTTCCAGTGTTTTTTCCAGATCCTGCTCCTGAAAAAAAAAGCAAGAAATGTATTAACCCTTTAAGGACAGATTTACTGGTGAATCTAGTAGAGGAATGTAAAATATAACATTAGGGTATATTTTAGACACCTTTACTCACACTTGTCTGGCTCACTTCAAAGGGTCAGAAACTCTAAATGCATTGATATAAAACACAAAACTATTTCTTGACACAATTGGGGATTACCATGATTACTTTAAACAAAGCCTATCTGAAAACAGGAATGGATATTAGTGGGATGCAGGTTCATAGGATGAATTGTGCTTAATTTATAGCAATTGTCTACGTAATTAGTTGCTAGTAAATGCGTGGCTGTGGCAGAAACAGTGCCACAGGTTCAAAACAGAAAATCTACTTTAATGTGATGGGGTCTATAACAAAAATAAATAAATAAATAATCAAAAAAGCATGTTAAAGTATACTATGTCATTAATATAAATCCCAAAAATATGCTTCCATGAGTCAGCAGGGAGATCAAAAGATCTCCTTGCTTGGCCCTGTGCCTTCCTACTACTAAGGACAATCTAGTCATCTATCGAATGCAGATCACTTTAAGAACTCCCTCGCAGTCCTCAGCGCTTCTAAATGACTCAACACTGAGCTGTGAGGGAGCTCTTAAAGGGATCTGCACCCAATATCTGTGGAAACCACAATGATTCTCTCCACTGGACCACCAGGGATACAGCTCCACATTGTGCCTTCCACTGGTTCACCAAGGATTACACCATCTATCCTGCCTAAAGGTGGAAGGGCGGGAGGGGCAAAAAAAACAACACATTTTTTTTTAATTAAAACTTTACACACACACACACACACACCTCAGTATAGAATTTGGAAAAACTGTTATATTCACTTTTAACCACCAGGGAGCAACCCAACACCACATTTTATAAAGAAAAAGATCATATTGTCTCACAGACAAATTAACAGCAATCTACCTTGAGCCTGGAATTTCTATAGCTTGAATAGCCGGACAATCTTTTTGCTGCCAGCTTAGACTGTTCTTTCTGAATTCTAATTTCCTACAAAACAGAGGAGGAAAATAATTAAGGAAACAATCAGGACAAATAAAATATATATTCATCTGGTTAATATCATCATATCCCATTTTAGTGTCAAAGGATAAGCTGAAGCACATGTTGGAAGTCTGTACTTACCTTCTGAGAAATCATATTGCAGATTTCTGGGAGAAATTCCTCACTGAGAATCTTATACAAGTGACGTTCTTTTGGTGAAACTTTGTCCTTAAAGCTCTCTGTTACCTCCTTCCATTCCTGCTCGGTCTGGCACAATAGAGACCAGGAGCCCTCACCGGGCGTCACAGCTAAATAAAAAGACATAATAAACAGGTCAACAAATGTTTAAATGCATTCTACACACGAGTATGTAAAGCAAAATAAAGTCTATGTATCAATCACACATTTAAATAATCATTTAGATAGATGATTAAATAACATTTGTGTTCACGGAAAGTGATGCACTGCAACAACAAATGATGATAATTAGTAAGAACGTATTTGTGACACTGCACACTGGCAACATCCTTGAAGTAAGCGATTTTGTTTTGTTAAAGGGACACTATAGTCACCTGAACAACTTTAGCTTAATGAAGCAGTTTTGGTGTATAGAACATGCCCCTGCTGCCTCACTGCTCAATCCTCTGCCATTTAGGAGTTAAATCCCTTTGTTTATGAACCCTAGTCACACCTCCCTGCATGTGACTTGCACAGCCTTCCATAAACACTTCCTGTAAAGAGAGCCCTATTTAGGCTTTCTTTATTGCAAGTTCAGTTTAATTAAGATTTTCTAATTCCCTGCTATGTTAATAGCTTGCTAGACCCTGCAAGAGCCTCCTGTATGTGATTAAAGTTTAATTTAGAGATTGAGATACAATTATTTAAGGTAAATTACATCTGTTTGAAAGTGAAACCAGTTTTTTTTCCATGCAGGCTCTGTCAATCATAGCCAGGGGAGGTGTGGCTAGGGCTGCATAAACAAAAACAAAGTGATTTAACCCCTTAAGGACCGGACTGTTTTTGCGATGTTGTACATTTGCGACCAGGCATCTTTTTACACTTTTGTGGTGTTTGTGTTTAGCTGTAATTTTCCGCTCTCTCATTTACTGTTCCCATACAAATTATATATTGTTTTTTTCAGGAAAAAAGGGGCTTTCTTTACATACCATTATTTATATAATCTCATGTAATTTAATTTTAAAAAAATGAAAAAATATGATGAAAAATTTAAAAAAAAGTTTTTTGACTTTTATGTGAAAAATCTTTTACTCATCTACAAAACCGAATGAAAAAAAATGCTAAATAGATTCAAAATTTTGTCCTGAGTTTAAAAATACCCAGTGTTTACATGCTTTTTGCTATTTTTTTTGCATGTTATAGGGCTATATGTACAAGTAGGATATTGCGGTTTCAAAACATACATTTTTAAAATGTATCAATAGTGACAGTGTAACACTATTATCTGTCATAAATCGCTAAATAACACCCCACATGTACATATTTTTTTTAAAAGTAGACAACCCAGGGTATTCAATATGGGAGTATGTCCAGACTTTTTTAGTAGCCACTTAGTCGCAAACACTGGCCAAAGTTAGCGTTCATATTTGTTTGTGTGTGAAAAAAGTAAAAAACTAAATTGAACGCTAATTTTGGCCAGTGTTTGTGACTAAGTGGTTACTAAAAAAGACTGGACATACCCCATTTGCAATACCTTGGGTTGTCTTCTTTCAATGTAAAAATATTTAACCCATATATTTGACCCTGTAACTTTCAAAAACGCTATAAAACCTGTACATGGGGGGTCCTGTTCTACTCAGGAGACTTTGCTGAACACAAATATTAGTGTTTCAAAACTGGAAAATGTATCACAACAGATATATCATCAGTAAAAGTGCTGTTTGTGTGTGAAAAATAAAAAAAAAAGTCACTTTCACTGACAATATCATCGCTGTGATATGTTTTACGGTTTTGAATCACTAATATTTGTCTTTAGCGAAGTCTCCCGAGTAAAACAGTACCCCCCCATGTACAGGTTTTAGGGTGTAGTAGAACGTTACAGGGTAAAATACAGTGATAGCAAATTAAATTCTCTGGACTTTCGGCCTGGGTTGGCAGGTCCCTTAAATTGCAATCAATAAAATAACTTAATTATGTAAAAATATTACATAAATACACACGTAGAATTTAAATATATATGCATATTTATATATTTGAAGTCTACGTGTATATTTAGATAATTATTTATGTAATTTTGTATATGGACATATGAATAGTTTGCATTCTTTTTATTTATTTATATATACATAGATATATATACAATTTCATTCTAAGTGTATTTTGATATAAATATATATATATTAATATCAAAATACAGTTAGAATATAATTTCGTATAGATATATAATTTTTTTTACATTTTTATTATTTTTAATTTTTTGAATTTAATTTAAATTACTTATTATTCGTATTTTATAATAATAATATATATATATATACACAATATATAGTTATTATATATATATACACGTGTGTAATTTAATTATAAGTGTATTTTTATATTAATATACGTACATATTAATATAAAAATACACTTAGCATGACATTATATATATGATATATAGACATTATATAGGTATAATATATGTCTATATATCATATATATACACATATATAATAATATTTTTTTTTTTTTTTTTAACTTTCACTTTAATTTTTTTTCTGATTTTACACTGGCAGGGAGACTGCCTGTCAGCACAGACAGTCCCCCTGCAGGCAGAGACTAGGACACCTATTGTGACCATGTGGTCGCCCTGTTGGGCGATCACATGGCCACAGGGGTCCTAAACCGCCATGGGGAGACTGTCTGGGCTGCAGGCAGTCTCCCCACACCGGGAGCACCGCCGATCGCCGCCGGGGGAACGACGGCGATCGGGTAAGTACATTGGACGGTTAGGACGGTTCAGGACCGTCACCGGTCGGCAACGCAAAAATGCCGATGACGGTCCTGAACCGTCCTCCGTCCTTAAGGGGTTAAAGGGACACTCCAGGCACCCAGACCACTTCTGCCCATTGGAGTGCCAACTCCCACTACTCCTAACCCTGCAAGTGTAATTATTGCAGTTTTTTATAAACTGCAATAATTACCTTGCAGGGTTAACTCCACCTCTAGTGGCTGTCCACTAGACAGCCACTAGAGGTCACTTCCTGATTTATAGCAAGGATTTTCCTTGCTAGAGCGTCGCTGGACGTCCTCATGCTGTGTGAGGACCTCCAGCGTCGCTCATTTCCCCATAGGAAAGCATAGAAAATCTTTGTCAATGCTTTCCTATGGGGAGACGTAATGCGCATGCTCGGCATTAGGTCTCCTCGGCCGGTGGGCGGGATCAGTCTAATTTAAGTGTTTTTTGATTGGCTAATCAGTTTTTGGCACCAATTTTAACATTTACATTCTCCTATATATAATGTATCTTGCCAGGTATATTGCTATACTACCATTTTGATAGGACCAACTCCTACTTTATTACACCCCATATACAATTTTATTATTCCTGGCATTTTTTTTATATTTTTTTAATTACTCGTATCCTGAGTCAAGAAATCCTAAGTGGGGATCATTCCACCAGCACTGTATTAATAGAGCAGTATTTCCTGTTCTATACTTGTAAGTATATTTTATTTTTATTTATTTAAATATACTTTTCCTACTGAGAGAACTATCGTTGTTTCCCATATATTTCGGAGTACCAAGGTTGGATTGACGGACGCATCCCTCCAGTATATCCGGTAGCGGGGATCATACCGCTAAACGCCCATAAGTCTAGAGCTGGTTCAAGCTCCTGTAAATGTGAGTGTATTATCCTATTTTCTACTTTTCATTTTATCCTTGGAGCCGCAATACTTCACTATTGGCAGTTTGTCGTGTTTTCTATTTTGTCTCCACATATACGAATTATCCTACTACCCGGACGGATCAACTCCTGAGGACTGTATAGATATCCCACCAAGTTATATTAGTGAGACTTTTTATTTTTTCCTTTTATACTATACTTTTATCATTTCAAAGGACTCTTTTTTTTATAAATTTTTATCTAGTGACTTATTTTTGCCGTTACCATCTCATTGTGACCATTTGGTCTGGTTTATATTGTCTTTTATCACTGTATTGAAGCTTTTAGCGCAGTCCTTACCCCCTTCTTTATATAAACTCAAAAGTTCAAAAAAAGAAACAAAAGAATAAAAATAAATTCAGCAAGTGAAAAATTATATGAGAACTACTAACAGCACAATAGGCAACAATGGACATGTAGGAGAGGCTTCCAAACTTGGTGTGGTGTACAACCACTACATATATACATCATATGAGGTACAGGTCAGGTGACCACCAATGTGGATGAGTGGTCCAGGGGAGATCAAGGTGTAAATTCAAGAATCTTAGAGGGGTAAAGATCCGTTAACCAGGTCTTTGTAGCTCCCATTGCGAATACTGGCCTCTAGACTTGTACATATATATTTAACAGAGAAAACAACAGTTCTAAAACCACTAGCTGGTGAGGCTACTGGGAGGTATGAAGGAAGAGATGATTGTGCAAGGGGCAGTGCTTCTTTCAACACCTTTAATTAAGTAGTTTAGTAAAATATATTTTTTCTTTGTCATCACAGATGCCACATGTATTTATAATATAGCAAAAAAAAAAGTGGCTCTGCTCTTACCATTCTGCTTTGATGTTTCTTCGAGAGTCAGTTGAATGACTTCTAACTTCTCACTGCAAAAAAAAAACAAAAAACGTTTTTATCATGAAAGACAATAAACCAATGCAAATATGCTCTAATAAGGCATGTATCAACTAGTATATTGTTTCTTAATTTCTTGACTGTTGTGTTCCTTCCATCACTTCACTTTCTACACCAATAAATGTGTGACAGGGAACGTCACAAAATAGTTTTGTAAGCGGTCCAAATGACCTTAAGCCTGTTCCATCCACACTCATGGCCAACTAATATGAGATCTATCATCTTAACAAGTATGGTTATGCAAGCTGGCTATGTATCCTTCTTGGCTATGACTAACTGAATTACCAGACATTCCACACATTATCTACACATTTAAGTTGATGTATTATGTGCCATTTAATGTCTGCCATTATATTCAGGACCTTCAAAATCCAGAAAATTTAAATTGATAAAAAAAAATAATAAAAAGTAAGTCATCACTGGGAGCATGAAGCAAGGTAAAGGAGGCAATGATTGGAATCTTTCAATACCTTGGACCTTAAGCATGCTAATTTACCCATCACGACTTAGGTGACCAGAAGAGACAATCTCTATTTAAAATTAGTATTTAAATGAAGGTAGATTATACCTCATTATGCTTTAATGAGCTAATTAGCTTTATTTATTTAGCTCCAAATCAAAGGCTTTGCATCAAGTACAGATATTTCACACCTGACTACAGCTTCCTCCAATTTCTTCTTTTTCGGTGGGCGACCCCTCTTCCGTACAGGTGTTGCTGCAATTTCAGCTGCTCTGAAACAAAAAGTAGCAATATTGAAACCATGGAGAGAGAAAGCCAGTTGAGCACATCAATGATAAATGGATAACACTAGCACAATGTACAAAGCTAGCAATGTTTGCATCAAACAAACTACAAAAGCAAACTTCAAACAAAGGACACAGCTACTCTAATATTTCAGATGTCTGGGGTGTGACTCATTTTATTTCCTCTGAACCTTTGCTAGTAATCTATGAGCTGGAGTCCTGCAAGATCTGAAGTAATTGTAGATCTCCATTCTCTAAGCACCGGGTCACCAGGGATACATTTTTCACTCCTGCATGACTGGAACTAAAGAGCTGGGAAGAAAGGGGATACGGATTTGGGGACATTTTGTCTCTCTCTCTCTACAAATATAATAGATTAAAGAGGGAAATGGTTTCAAGTTTTTATGATTATGGACCTCCCCCAGCATATATACAATCCTAAAAAAAATTTTTATTTCCTTAGCATCTGGGCTACAACTGAATGACCCCAAATATGGGATATAAACGAGAAAAATATTTCCTTATTAGTACTAAACAATTAAATGGATTTGCAATATAAATATTTTAATATTTTATAAATAACACTGTAAATATGTTGCATTAACAATATTTCATGGTTACAGGCAAATCACTGTTTAGTAGACATAGTTCCAATGAAAACCCAATGGGTGAGTGGGTAAATGCATGTAATTATGCATTTTGTTTCAGTGGGGGTATTTTTCAAAATAGCTTGCAAAAGCTAATGATCATCTGTCTGAAGCCTTTGCAAGCCCTCCCCTTCTAACCCCAACCCAGACTTTCTGTGACTGTCCAATCACAGACTTTCCATTGCAGCTCATGAGAAGTCTTTGCAAGTCTAGTGCTCTGGGCAATTGCTGCCTCTTGAGTTTAGCGCAACTGAGGAACTAACAGGGCTGTTTTTTTTAAATGTAAGTTAGGGGGATATAACAAGGTTAATTTATAAAAGTGCCAATTTCTATTATACTTTTTGTACAATGAAAACACTTCACAAATGTTTTGTTTTTGGTGTATAAATCACTGCTTAAATCCCTGCCGTTTAGGAGTAAAATCATTTCATTTATGCAGCCCTAGCCATGCCTCTACTGACTCACAGTCTCCCTACACAATTCCTGAAAAAGAGGTCAAAAGACACTAGCTTAATTATCATTATTTACACAGTTAAAGTGAACAGTTCTAAGCAAGTCAGTCTCCCATCCTATTTTAGAGTAGATTGCGGAGGTCAAAGAGATCCATTTCATAAGGTCTCTTGTAGCATCCTCTTGGGGCAAGGCACACTTAATGCAATGTGTTTGTTCCACCTGGAACGATTCAGAGAATCTTACTCCCTTCCACTCTTTCCTACACCATTCACAGTGGAGGTACAGGTGGCAAGTCCCTGGAATTGGCACGCTCTCTGAGAACATTGTGATTTCCATTTTGCTCTAGGGGCCTTTGTCCAGTTTCTATTTTCCAACTTCCCCTATTGTCTTACCCTTCCCTCTCTCCCACCTTTTTGACTGCTTAAAGGATCACTATAGGGTCAGGAACACAAACATGTATTCCTGACCCTATAGTGTTAACACCACCATCTAGCCCCCCTGTTCCCCTCATGCCTCCATAAATATAGCAAAATATTACTGTATTTAAGCCAGAAGCTGTAACTCTGCATGCTGTTTGCCTAAAAAAGTGGTGGCCTGATCCAATCACAGTGCTTCCCTATAGGATTGGCTGAGACTGACAAGGAGGCAGATCAGGGGCAGAGCCAGCATGATTCAAACACAGCCCTGGCCAATCAGCATCTCCTCATAGAGATGAATTGAATCAATTAATCTCTATGAGGAAAGTTCAGTGTCCGCATGTAGAGGGAGGAGATACTGAATGTTTGGATGCATTTTAGGCAGCCATGACCCAGGAAGGATCTCTAACAGCCATCTGAGGAGTGGCCAGTGAACTTATCACTAGGCTGTAATGTAAACACTGCATTTTCTCTGAAAAGACAGTGTTTAGAGCAAAAAGCCTGAAGGTAATGATTCTACTCACCAGAACAAATTCAATAAGCTGTAGTTGTTCTGGTGACTATAATGTCCCTTTAATAGATTGGAATTGATTTACAGCTGTTGTACAACAGTTTTTAGTCAATGATTTCTTATTACTTTTCAAATAACCTGCTTGCATATTACCAACCACTCCCACTTATTGTATTTTACATTGCATAGTTGACTTTTGCTGCTCTGTAATGTCGAACTGTCTTATGTTACTAATCATTTGATTGCTTATACATATTTACCGACTAGGTATGACTAGGTATGCTTATCCTAGGTAATTTCTCAATAAATCATGTTATGCAAAAAGGAAAAAAATAAAGTCTATAGATTTTAGCTTCTCTTATAGCATATTGTGTATAATTTAGAATTTCTTACCTCATGCTCTGTTATAGCCTTGTAGAGCCTACAGGAGCCTCCTATGTGTGATCAAAGTAAATTAAATTAACAGAGCAGCTGATAAGAACTTCTAAAGTAAACAATGTGCTATATGATCTTCTTAAAAATTAAACCTTTTATTTATGTAAACTGTGTGAGGTGCAGCTAGGGCTGAATAAACAGAAACAAAAGTGATTTAATTCCAATATGGCAGAGATTGGGGCAGTGAGACTGCAGGGACTTCATTAAACTTAAGTTTTGGTACTTAGAGTGTCCCATTCAGTATATGAAAGTCCATTAAAAATATTAAGTATGCTAAATGATATTTTAGTTGGTCCGTGCATACATGTGCGTTAATTAGCTGCACTCACGGATGGAGGGCTTAAGGTTACCACATATAAAAATATACTACAAAGCAAATGAATTGGCCCAATTGACAGCCTCCATCACCGCACTATTAACACCCCTCTGGCTCAGACTAGAGGTTGCGGTTATGAGCGCATATACCACGCATCAACTGCTTTGGTCCCCATTCCACTGACAACCCCCTTCTCCCCATTAGTGGTAGCAATCCTACAAACCACAAAGTTCTCACTCATTATGGCACAAGTGAACTGATAAGCTCAAAGACCCCATCCCTAAACTGTTCCTAGCCCCGCTGGCCTCTCTTTAATAGTACATGTCTGACCTAAATATTAAGGTGTGGATACAGGCAGGTATACTAAATGTATGCCAGATTATGTCTATCGCACAAATCTGTCACTACCCAGATCTCCAAGTTGAATATTCACTCCTTCATAAGGAATTGTTCACCTATTTGAGAATTAAAACCATCATATGCAAACATTTGGAGGCGGACGCCAATCAGCTCCCGATGAACTAATTCCACAAGCTATGTCTTGTGGTGCCGGGTTAGATCAAACCACTGGCATTAATTCATGCAGCCCTAAATCATCGTACCATACATGTCAAATTACCATATATGTTCAAATGGGAACAGTAACCAGATACAGAATTCACACCGGAGGAATGGCGGAATGCGGCCATTTCACACATGCAAAGCGTGTGAGATGGTATTTAGTGCCACACAGGCTAGCACACATTTACTCAACATCACCCCCACTTTGCTGGCACAGTAATGGCGACACTGGAACAACCATACATATATTTTGGTATTGCCGAGCTCTCATACAGTAATAGCACCAAAATCAATGATTGATACAAAAGTTCACTAACATCACCTTAGATTTCTAGCCAGAATCGTTCCTTTTAAACATGCTCCCAGAGGTGTTACAGGAAACATTAAAAGAGTTGACCATGTGCACACTGGTCACTGCTAAACTCTGCATAGCACGTCTTTGGAAATCTCCCACTCCCCCCACGTTTTCCATGCAGACACTAAAAGATTGTTGAAAGGCACAACCTCATAGCATGAGAAAGTATGGGCTTTGTGGGAGACTCATGCACCTTTAGTGTCCTTTTAAGGTGAATATCTTGCATTGGGAGGGGAGACAACAAACCAATCCTGCATTTATCGTAAAATAAGCTGGGATAGATTACCTCTGGGAATTCAAATACATATTACTGGATATGCAGTTTGGGAGTTGAAAGCTATCTTATGATGATGGGTGACGTTAGGCTTTTGTAAAACTTACTCTTGCAGAGCTTGCTGCCTCTTTTCCCATGAAGGCTCCTCTTTATACAGTCGAGTCCCATAAAAATACCAGTAAAGATTTCCGATGGCATCTTCTCCCAGGGGTTCCACGCGTAGGCTGTCTGCGTCCAGACCCTGCAGATGGAAACAAGTGATAGAGGGTCATTAAAAAGTAAAGACATTTTATGGGTGTAAATTCTGCATTATATATCTAAAGTGACACTTTTCAATTACATATATTATATTTGTCTTAGGCCATTTCTGATAGTATACCTGCCTTTTAACAAACAATGGTCTAATTTACCACTTAATTGTAGACCCCAAATTATAGGTTACAAATTAAACAATGGCAATCTGTCTATTCATTTGGCTACAGGTCTTTAATAATTATGCTTTTCTTGAGTACCTAACCTGTAACTGTGTGCAGAAGACATTGTGGGAGTTCACAAGCATACACACAACAGTAGTATACACAACTTTATGCCAGAGGCAAAGACATAAACCATAACACTTTAAAGATAAAAAGATATGCCCTATAAAAAGTCACGTTTGCAGGACACTGAAACGTATTACTTGTATAGCTATTCTGTAGCGCCTTGTAACATAGAAACAATGAATGACAACCAAGCTAAAGTTTACAAAACAGAGTACAAAGTGCCCTGCTCAAATGAGCTCACAAACTAGAGAGTAAATATAAGTATGTGTATATGCAAATGTATATTTGGATCTATTGAATAACTACTTGACTAAACCCTGCTGAGATAGAACTCTGGCAAGTAATCATACCTTGAGTAGGTCAAACACGTCATCTGCATCAAGCCGATAGTCACACAATCTATGAAGAATCTCAAGTCGTGTGTGCAGAGGCAGCTGATGGAAGTTGGCACCCTTCAGGGGGTTTGGCTTGCCCTCTTCCAGCTCCCAGCGATAACTAATGATGTCTTCCAAGTATACCTGAAACGTTTGTGCCCTGGGAAAGAGAGACAGGAGGGGATGCGATACATCAATATACATCTACCATCACACAATCAATAGAGGACAAAATAGGGGTATTGGGGAGGGGTCGGAACTTGTATTAGATAGTTTAAAGGGACACTCCAGGCACCCAGACCACTTCTGCCCATTGGAGTGGTCTGGGTGCCAACTCCCACTACCCTTAACCCTGCAAGTGTAGTTATTGCAGTTTTTATAAACTGCAATAATTACCTTGCAGGGTTAAGTCCTTCTCTAGTGGCTGTCTATCAGACAGCCACTAGAGGGAGTTCCGTGTTCTTAGAACATGAAAAGTGTTTTAAACTACACTGGATGTCATCACGCTATGCATGAGGACCTCCAGCGTTGCCGAAATACCCATAGGAAAGCACTGAATAATTATTTTCTATGGGGAGGTCTAATGCGCGTGAGCGGCCATTGCCGTGCATGCGCATTAGGTCTCCCCCACCAGCGGGGAGGAGAGTAGGTGGAGCCTGACCCAGAGGGATATAAGCGCTGGACTCCGGTAAGTCACTGAAGGGGTTTTAACCACTTCAGCAACATGGGGTAAGGGATGGGAGGGAGAGGGGCACTGCAGGGTTCCTAAAACTAATGTTTTCCTGGCACTGGAGAGTCCCTTTAAATAACAGAAATACTAGACCATTGGAGTCTGTATCTGCTGGCAATTATCCTTTAATTCATAAAAAGCTGGCCAGACAGGATATATCAGAGGAATTACCATGTCGATATCTGCCAATACAATTTATATCACATAGCAGTTTTTGCAGTTCCTGTGAACTCTAATATAATCTGTCAAAGAAATGTAGTTTTGATAACTGCTAGATCTCCTGCTACTTTGTGACTTGTTATAAAGTTACATTAAAGAAACACTCCAAGTACCAAACTCATCAGAGCCCCTTGAAGCATTTATGGAGCCAGGAGTCACCTAGCAACCCCGCCCCCACCACCACTTTAAGGAGTGAAACTGTTTTACAACAGTCTGACATCTTACCTGGGGTCTTCCGGGCACAGCTCCCTGCTTCCACTACTAATGTTTGAAAGCTGAAACTTCTATTAGCGCTTCTCAGCTAAACTCTGCAATACATTGGATGAGAGATCGACTGATCGCTCTCACCCGATGAGCAATGCAGGGCTTAGCTCAGGAAAGCTAACTTTTTTGCTCTCAAACATAAATAGCGAAGCAGCATCTGGTGGACAACATGCAAGGAGTCAAAACAAAAAGGGGTGGGGGAAGGGGAGCACCTGGCATCTAGCACCACTAATACTACAATTACTACAATGAGCTAAAGTGGTTAAGGTACTTGGGGCGTTCATTTAATAAAGTGATTTTGGGGGGTGGGGAGCAAGCTGATAAAAAGTATATGTCATTTTACATTGACAACAAAACAAAAAAAAAGGGGTTTTTAAAGTTAGTACCTTGATTGGTGGCAATATTTAATAAAAAAAATAAAAAATTGGAGGAGATCATGTCCTACTTGATTCATCCAGATTCAAAGCGGTTTATAGTGTACACTGTGTATATACTATTGGGATGCAATTCCATTGTATTATTTATAGGTTTGCTTTCTTCTGAGCACATACCTTGACATTTTACCTTATTTTATGTAAATGTGTCATATACATACACATATATAAATATATATATAAATACACACATACACAGACACACTGTTGGGAGGTTACCTCCAAGTGGGCACCCAGCTCAAAAGAAGCAGGCATTCAGGACAGCAGTGCTGCTCATTTGTGCTGCAAGAGGTGCAGGTGGGTTTGGGCTGTTCTCTATGTAGGCCTCGGAGGAGAGGCAGGCATCAAAGTTGCCGGAATTGGGTGTTTGTACAGATACAAACTTTCTTTTATGTAGGGCTTTACCATCCTTCGACAGTTTAAGTTGCATTCAGATTCAATGACTACGCTCAGACTAAGTGAGAATGATAGGCATTCTATTTCAAGAATTAATTGAAAGACAAGCCATCCTGTATCAAATGGATGTAATAGCATTGCTGGCCGATGGGAGAATTATCATCATTTGAACAAGGGCTTTGTAAAGTATTCTTCTCCAATGAAGTACTCTTCTGGGAAAGGCTTCCTTAGCAGTGACTCAGAGACTGCCTGTGTGGCATGCAGGGCACATTAAATGTGGTTGGCTCAGTTTGGATCAGTTTAGTGATAAAACATTATGAGTCACCAATTCCATCCACTAACACACAACATAGGAATGCCTTTCAACTCCCACCACCATCAATATCCATGATACAAACTGCTGAATTACCGCAACTCATTGTGCTGTTATAAACTGTCCTATCTCACACTTACTAATCTGGGGGCCCACACATTCCTGTAGCACAACACTTGTAAAACGTATGGCTCATCCTGCAATGGCTGCAATGTCTAGTGTTTCAATGCATAGAGGAAGCACCTATGTAGCACATGGACAGAGCTCTCCACATTAGATCACATTATCTGAAACTTTGAGCACACGGTAATGATTAGGCTACATTGCTAAATATCAACTAAGTTATGGGATCATATACTTGTTAGTACATGAGGCATTCTGCTGATCCAATGTATGGATATTTCAGAATATGTGAAGACCTCTACAATATGGAAACATATATTAATCTACAACTACTAGAAAGAAAAAAGGACCCAATATGTCATGGGTTAGCTACATATTTGCTATCCATGAAAGAAGGTGGTTTGATACATAAACCAATCATTGAAGTCCCCTATAGTATAAAATGTATGACCCTAAACAATTGTGCAACAGTAAGGGCAGGCTTTAACCGGCAAGCAGTAATACGCCTGAAATTCCTTGTTTCTTTTTAAAGTGCCACTAACGCATATACTAAGTAGCAAATTGTAGGGAAGAGGTTCACTCTCATGCAGGCAAGTGGCATTCTTTTTAAATCCACTAGTGGTCAGGTACATATTCATTAAAAAATGAATAGCAGGTTTTATTTTACAGACCGCTCACTTCCAGTTGCCACCACATATTATAGGGATAACTAACTAAAAGAACACACCAATCCAGTGGTGTACAAAAGAGAGAGGCTCTGCTCCAGGTGATGGGGGTACAATCAGCCAGAGTAGGTATCCCCTACTGGGGAGCCTGTTTTGGTTCTGGTGCCGAGGGGGTGTTTGCCTCACTCTTTGCACGGATTTCCTAGCTTCTTGCATGCCTCATAATGATGTTGGAGTCAATATATGACATCAACTGAGCCCCAGCAACAGTACGGAGGAACAGCGAGATAGGCAATCACTGCAGAGACCATACCTCCCAAAAGTCCTAATTCAGGAGGGACAGTCACTACTTTTTTGCATAATTCCCTCTTTAATATTCTAATGTACCTCTTTTGTAGGAGTTTCATGTTGTTGGTGTTTCTTAGTATAAATCTCCATAGCACTAATTCTCCCAGTAATGGGTCTATAAACTACAATAGATGTGTTTAGAAATCAGCGTGAGCAAATAAGATACATTGTTCATGTTCTAGATTACATTTCACTTTTAGAAATTATTATAAATTAGTCACCAATAATTTCTCAGAAAGGCCCCACCCCTGGACACGTCCCTAAAATGAAAGTGTCTCTATTTGCCCATTTAAAAAAGGTTGGAATGTATGTGAAGACTGGTCTCCTGTATAAATGTGTGTATGAGTCTTTCTAAGTATATGAATGTGTTTTGTTAGGCACTCATGTAGAGATGGCTGTATAGACAACAAAATCTATGGGATAATTCAGAGTGATTCTCGGTATGATACTCAAATCAGATGCGTAAAGAGTCACCCTAAACAACCTATGAAAAATATACAGTTTAAAGAGCATGAGTAGGTAACTTTTTAGTAGAAATTTGCCAAAACAAGATCCTGAAGCCCCTTGGTTGTGCCAGTGCGATTTTCTTTTTTTAAATTTTTTATTATTATTAAGATATGTGTGTTGCCGCATTTTGCTTGTGTTATTTTTGGGTGCTGCAGTTGCTTTGTAGCATTGTATTTGTGCTGTTATGTTGTATATGTTCTACTTGAGTAGTTTGTAGTATTGTGTATCATTGCTATGAATGCAAACTGTGTATGGGGGCTGTTTGTGAATTTGTGTCTGTGGATATATCATGTCACATTATCTGTTTGGTGGTTTGTGTGTGTGTGTGTATGTGTGCTTGAGGTTTTGCATGTGAGAGGCTGCTTGAGAGTTTCCGTGCATCTATGTGGACTGTCAGTGGTGTTGTGTTTGTGGAGTCTATATGTGCGTTTGTATTATTTGTATGAGGGGGAGGATTCTTCTGCAGATCTGTGTATATCTAGCAGTGTAGGTGGCTTCCCTGAGGTGCAGTAGGGACTGGCCTGGCCAGGAGCTGCGATTGGCCTGGCCAGGAGCTGCGATTGGCCTGGCCAGGAGCTGCGATTGGCCTGGCCAGGAGCTGCGATTGGCCTGGCCAGGAGCTGCGATAGTTTTTGCTGGCTGCTATACTCCAGTGCACTGCAATGCGCAAATTGAGGATTCTCCCTCACCACCTCCAATTACCGCAAAGTTTGCTCTAACAGAAATCTGAAGACTCCTGATAGGCAAGAGTATGTTTGGCCATGGCAGCCTTGAGTGCTTGGAAAAGGCACCTCAAGTGCCATAGGTTGCAGACACCTGTTATAGTGTATAGATAGAGTCCCCATGTCAGCATGCCTATGCACATTGTAGCTTACGCCACTACAACTTATAATAAATAAACAAAAAAACAACAACAAACACTTAACAACTATAAGACGGTAGGAATTTTACTTTCTCCTTTTCCATCCTACGTGTTGTGGGCATATATCTCTCCCCGGGTCACAGTAGCAACTAGCAAATCAGGGCATCTCTGCACACAGCTTGATGCACAAACTGTGAACCACCTGATAGCAGCCACAGTACGGCTTATTTTACCAGTTCTACTGATCAGTGGGACAACTGAACCTGCAACTGGGACAGGAAGACTTACTCTATAAATCCCTGCTAGATACATTAAATCCTTCATACATTAAATCCTTCAAAGGAACAGTACCAGTTGGTGAAGCAAACACTGATTAGATTTTGAATCATGAAGCCATAAAAACATTAAAAAAAAAAAAAAAAAAAAAAAACACACACACCAGAAACACTTCAAAATTGTGAAAAAAAGATTAGTAAAGGCTTCATTCATAAGGGCTCTACTAGGCTCTACTATCCCCTAAAAATAAGTAAACACTTACGTGATATCTTGCCGCTGGTAGCAGCCCTGTAGCAGACTTGCAACCAACTCACTGAGGAACTCCACGTCATCTCTGTGCAAGGCATCCTCCAATTCCTACAAAGAGGGAAGAAAAGCAGTTATAAGACAGACATTGGATGTAGAAGCATGCACTATAACAGGGGTAGGCAACCTTTTAGCAGCACTGTGCCGATATAGGATTGTGATGTCCCGTAGCGTGCCGGTCCTATTTTTTTTATAAATCGAGGTGTGTATGCCGACGTATCCTGCTTGTTATTTTTACTGTAATTGCTTTGTATCGTTGTATTTGTGCGTATATATATGCAGGGCTGTCTTTAATAATGACAGGACCCTGGGCAAAGCATTTGCTTAGGGCCCCCTGGACCCTGTCCCCCCTTCCCAGGCATGCAATCACGTCCTCCACCTCAACACAGTGGCGGACCTAAAGAATTGCAAGAATTCTTGGCGGTCTCCCTGTTGCACGGGTGATTAAAAGGTAGATCCCCATCTGTCGTGCAACTCCAGAAATGCATTGACAGCTGGGGCTCTACCATTTACTCATGTTTGCAGGTCTGTATTTAGCACTAAGCAGTTTTTGTGTGTTTTTGTGAAATATGTGTGTATGTGGTGTTGGCGTGATTGCAAGCACACACACACACACACACACACACACACACACACACACACACACACAGATATACTGACACACACAGAGACATACTGACATACACACAGACATGCTGTCATACAAACATACTGACACACACACACAGATATACTGACACAGATATACTGACACACACATAGACATGCTGACATACAAACATACTGACACACACACAGATATACTGACACACACACACAGATATACTGACACACACACACAGATATACTGACACACACACAGACATACTGACACACACACAGACATACTGACACACACACAGACATACTGACACATACTGACACACAGACATGCTGACACACAAAGACATACTGACACACACAGATATGACACACACACAAACATACTGACACACACACACTGACAGACATACTGACACAGACATACACTTTAAAACTTACCCTCCAGTTTCCTACCTTTCCTGCTGGTGGCTGAAGGCATTGGGAGTTGGGGTCTAGAGCTCTTGGCCAGTACCCCTCCAATCTGCCTACTCTTCTTTCCTGCGCGCTCCTCTCTTTGTGGGAGGAAGTGATGTGTGGCCGTCACTTCCTCCCAGCTTGCTGCCGAAAAGCAAGGGGCCCGCTCGCGCTGTTAAAGCACCTCAGCGTGTGCCGGGTCCCTGCTGACAGAAGCCCAGCGGGTGGTCCTTTGTGCATGGGCCACCCGGTGGGCCTCCTTAGTGTGCAGATTACCAGCCAGAGGGTTAGAAATATTTGAGGCCAGCAGGGCTCATGGTGCAGCTGCCCAGTTTGCCCCGCGTTAAAGAAGGCCCTGCGTATATGAGCTATTATATTGTTTATGTTCATGAGTAGTTTATGGTATTGTGTATGATACATATGAATGTAAGCTGTGTATGGGTGCTGCTTGTGGAATTGTGTGTGTGTGGATGGATATGTCAAAGTGTGTGTTTGGTAGTGTGTGGGGGCTGTATGAGGTATTGCATGTGGGGTTGTGTGCATGTATGTGGATTGTTAGTGGTGTTTCGTTTGTGCGGATTGTGTGCATGTTTGTGTGTGGGCTGTCCGTATTATTTGTATGAGGGGAGGGTTATTCTGCATTTCTGTGTATATCTAGCAGTGTGGGTGGCTTCCCTGGGTTCCAGTGGGGACTAGTCCGGCCAGGTACATGTCAAGGACAGGAGCTTCAACAGCAACTGCGAGCTGCTCTACTACAGTGTGGCTTCCTATTCACAAGTGCTGGGAGGAAGTGATCTGAGATCACTACCTCTACGTGCTGCAATGCATAAATTGAGGATTGTCCTTCACCACCTTTTCGGATTAGCAGATATCTGAAGTTTTACTGGGACTCCTGATAGGCCAGAGCCTGTTTGACTCTAGCAGCCTTGAGTGCCGTGCAAAGACACCTCGAGTGCCGTGCATGGCACTAGTGCCATAGGTTGCCTACCCCTGCACTATAACATCGTTCTACAGGACTGCATCCATCTCTCCAATAATACCTTAGTGATACCTAGTATTCTGCAGACCTAAACACTGATCCCACCTTCTTAACCAACATTTTAATTAGGAAGGCCACATACCCTTTAGAAGCATAAGTTAGCAATTACATCATATTCAAATAATAATGTTATGTAATGGGATATATAGTTGATAGATATGCCAGGGACAGCTTTTACACTTATAAAGAAGTTTGTTGGATAACACCGATCTGAAAAGCAATGTCCATTTGTAAAAGACGGCCTTGCTGATAGTGGCCAGAGCCCCGAGAGACCAGCATTAAAATGGTTAAAGAGAAAGCAGTCTAAATTCGTCCTGCTGGAGGTGGAACTGAAACTGCTCGGGTCACCAGGAACAGTCACAATATTTCATTTATTACTGGTCACTGAGCTGTGTGATCTCCATTACAGGGTCAACACAAGATAATTTCCGAACACAGCTCACAGGAAATCGAGGGACTCCTAGCACAGCACATAACCAAAACATTAACACACAGGGGATATGCACATTATATGTATATTAATAGCTGAAACTACTACTCGTCTATTGGATGCTCACCTAAAATAAGGAACATGCGAGAAAGTTGAACACAAACTTTGCAGAGGATTACTTTATTATGTGCATTAGCATTTTAAATGGTCGCTTCTGAATACTTCCTTTGCCATCAAAGATCTGTCCATCTCACGCATGCACTCCTAAAACTAAATCTCCCTTGTCCCCTGGTGAGAATAAGAGCTGCTGTTTTGGAGATACGACAGACTTCCATAAACAAGATTGAAAACGTAAAGTCCTATATTCTACGAATCAGACCTTAAAAAGGTACTTGCCATTGCAAGATATACTCCATACTCTATTTGCCAGGGTTGCATTTTCACTTGAGAATGGCTAATGAAAAATTTGATCCCTACCCATTGACCAGAATGAGAGGTTTTTGATTGGCGCAGCCTCTTTCAGGTCAGGAAGGTCTGTCACCTGTAACATATGCAAGTGCTATAGTTTTAGGATTTCTAAAGGCAACTAAAGAAGTAAACTTAAAATTAAGATTTCAAGCGCCCTGGGAGAGCCTATGGAAAACAAAACAAGGTATTGATGTGTTTGTAGGCATTTTAGAATATGCTGCAGATCTCAATTTGTTTTATATACTATCCCCAAGCGTGCTATAGGTTCCATTATAGGTTAGCGAAAAGGCAAAGGATTGTAGAACATTAAAAAGATGTCATGTGCTGCTCCTAGTAAAGACAAAAACTGCTGCGTAATTTCATGTTCCTCAAGAAGGATGCAATGCATACATGCATCTATGCCACTTTAACTGCCAAACTGCAAAGTGTAGTATTTTATTGCCAACAAGATGTGCAGTTACATTGCACTGAGATAGACCTTTGCCCCACTCAATTTGGCAGGGAGAATGTTAAGATGTGAACATTCACAGACACTAGACAGGCCACATGGATGATTGCTTTCATTCAGCAGGTATGGAATTGGGCTCCAAGGACAGGAAATAGGATCTGGTTTGGTGAACAGTAAAAGCTGGGTTTGAGGGGGGTTAGCAATTACTGTTCCCTCCTAGGAAATGCAAGGTGATTTTATTACTCTTTAAAACTGTTATATCTTGCTTCTTGGTTTAATATTTGTTGTACATGCTTTCTTAGCAGTGATAAAAATCCACTTTGCACACAGCACACATAGATACAGTCAGCTTTACTTCACATACTGATAAAAAGGCTAATGTGTATAGATATATGCAGAACTTTAAACGGTTAACTGCCAGAGGGTATGAAACAGGCATTTGGCCCAATCATTTTGGGTTAGTTTGTTAAAGAAAGAGATAGCTTTAAAGAAATAACAAAAAAAAAAAAAGTGTCAGACTATAAACATAAGTGGGGGAGTGAGCTCCCGATCCTGCACCCAAATATCGGCAGAAAACAAGGTGACCCCGCCTGATATTGAACCCCAACCCACCTCACCCTGTGCCACGGGGGCTGAGGAACTGGGGGATACCTCACAACCATGACTACCTTGCAGGGAACCCGGAAGGGAGGATCGAGGCCTACATCACACTGTGCAGAGGAGAGGCGGCCGCTCTCCCTGTACTTTGAAAGCATGCAGCACCCGCAGTATCGGGCCGCCCCCCCCCCCCCCCTCCCCGGGACCGGTGGGGGTTATCCCGGCCCGCTCAACAAATCCTGCACACTCACGCAGCCTACAAACGAAGACGGCTACCGAAACTACCTGCTACACCAGCAGGCCGCAAGCGACACTAAAATGGCGGATGCACAGTCTACTGAGGGCCATGTGCTGCCAGAAGCCCAGCTCCGCCTAGACGATTCATTAACCTCTCGCCTGCAAATCCTGTTTGAGACCTTCTGGGCGAAAGTGGAAGCTCGACACAGTAATGCACTGATGCAGACACAAGTGAACCCGGGTGCCCGGCTGAAACGTGAGATCGCCAACCGGAGAGCGCCCGGCAAACCCCCGGGTGTGTACTCGACAAAGCTGATGATCACTCACCAACCGACCCCAACCGGGCTGAAGGCCCACAAGGGCGAAACCCCGAGGTATCTCCCACAAAGGTGGAGACTCATACGCCGCAGGCGGCGGAACAACACTACGAGCTCCAGACCTGTCCCAAAGGGAAAGGGCCCGGCCTTGAAAAGTCCCCGAGCCCGTCGAGCAATGATACTGGCCTTCACACAAACCCGGTGCAGGGGGATGAGCCCAGGTTCTCCTTGGCTACTCGCCAACATCTGGACTTACCCGACACTATCACTACAGCTCCCACTCAGAGGCCCAAAGAACCGCAACCGGCTGAAGCAGACAGGACCCCAGGGCCTAACTACTATCCTCACCGCAACGATGCTGCCGCAGACTCCCAGAGAACACAGCGGATGGGGCCTCCGGCTACAGTGGCAGCATGAACTGCCCCTGATGGGAATAGGCTGAGAGGGACTATCACGGCTCGATGGCATGATGTATCCCGGCAAGCTGACCTACTGCAATGGCTCAATTCATTTAGTTTCTATATATGTTTAACAGTTGCCCAATAGGCCACAAGAGATGTAGGCATCTTCAATGTGGCTACCTCCTTAGCCTGGTCAGCCAGCTAACGTTTAAGATTCACTGATTAATCTTGTTTTTATGCTATATTGAATCACGCGAGCTCATCCGTTGTAATTGTTGTATGCCTGCTTTCAGTTTAAGCTCTGTATAACTAGACTAGCACCACTAGCCGGTGTATTAATGCACCTCCCTAGAGAAGCTGAGCCAGCCTGCCTGATACTCATGTAATCCGCCCCACCGTCTACACTGTATTACTCACTCGGTAGGCACATGAGCAAGTTATTATTTTCATTATATTTTAGTACCTTGTAGGCTTTACAGTGTGATCTTGCCTAACTTAAATGCTAGCTAACTTAACATGACTTACCTGCACTTAATGTTGAGCTGTTTACGATTTGTTCCTATCGTCCTGTTTTACATTTGTTTAATTCATTTAACTCCTGATGATTCAATCGCTTAGTGTAAACTACTTTTATAACTGTTACTTTATGCGTGCTATTAATCTACTGAAAAGCTTGCTTAATATAAAATATAAAATGAGGCTGTCATTTATAGGAGATGTACTACTGTGTTAAAGCGATCCCACTCTGTACAAATACTGTGCATCCCCTCTTCTTTATTCTGTACCCCATTTAACTCCTGCCTCAATAAAAGAAAGATTGACAATAAGTGGGGGTCGGTCTACTAAACAATTAAATGAACACAAGCTTTATAAATACAAAAGTGTATTCCTAATGCTAGTGTCCTAATCAGCGTTTTGGTGATAAGTCCCTGTCCCTGCTCTCTCTCTGTGACATGTCCCACCTCTTTTGTTAAGATCAAGATCATAAAGCTTGATGATCTCATCCAATTCAGTGCTTTCCTATAGAAAACCATTGGGAGGGTAATGTGCATGCAAGACAAAACACCACACTACACCTTCTAGATGGCTCTATGAGTCTCTGGTCTATGATTGAAACAGACAAGTCTCACGTGCCTATTTTGGAGAGTGCTTCTAGATACTCTCAGAGTGACAGCATCTAGGGCAGCATTTCTCAATTGGGGTTCCGCCAAAAGTAAAAAAAAAAAAAGAAAAAAAAATGCCCGTGAGCGGCGAGGGAGCAGTGCAGTGATGCTGGAGCCGGAATATGACATCACTCCAGCTACGGCATCACTAAGAGGCGCGCGAGGGAGCCGAGCAGGGAGATCACTGCTCCCTCGCCGCCCGCACGCCAGCTGCTCAGCCGCCCCACTAAACCCCAGGGACTGCATGCTCAGCACGCCCCGCTGGACCCCAGGGTCTCCATGCCAGCACTCCTAAAGGTACGGGAGCTGGGTGGAGTAAAATGTAAATAAAATTTACAAAAATGTATGTGTGTCTGTTAGGGAGTTTGTATGTGTTTGTGTGTCTGTCAAAGATTATATGTGTGCTCGTCAGTGAGTGAATGTGTGCTCGTCAGTGAGTGAATGTGTGCTCGTCAGTGAGTGAATGTGTGCTCGTCAGTGAGTGAATGTGTGCTCGTCAGTGAGTGAATGTGTGCTCGTCAGTGAGTGAATGTGTGCGAGTGTATGTATTTGTCAGTGAGAATGTATCTGTTCTTGTCAGGGAGAGTGTATATGGGTGTCTGTCAAAGCGTATGAAAAATGCAAAGTTATGCACTTCGGCGTAAATAATACACAAGCAACGTATACGTTTAATGGAAGCGAATTAGGGATAATAACATACGAAAAGGACTTGGGAATTGTTATAGACAACAAACTATGCAACAATATGCAATGTCAATCCGCAGTGGCTAAGGCCAGTAAGGTATTGTCATGCATGAAAAAGGACATTCATTCTCAGGATGAGAATATAATTTTGCCTCTTTATAAATCACTGGTAAGACCACATATTGAATATGATGTGCAATTTTGGGCACCTGTTCTAAAGAAGGATATTATTGCACTAGAAAAAGTGCAGAGGCAGGCTACAAAATTAATAATTTAATTAATAATTTGCATACAGAATATTCAAGGATATAATCTTTCAATGTAGGGTTAATAACTGCTTGATCCAAAGATAAACCTGACTGCCATTCTGGGGTCAAGAAGGATTTTTTTCCCTAGCTTGTTGCAAAATTGGAAGTGCTTGAAACTGTTTTTTTTGCCTTCTTTTGGATCAACAGCAAAAAACAAATGTGAGGAAGGCTGAACTTGATGGCGCAAGTCTCTTTTCAGCTATGTAACTATGTATGTTTGTCAGTGAGCGTGTATGTGTGTTTGTCAAACAGTATGTGTGTGTCAAGGTTTGTGTGTCACTGTGTGTATCTAAGTGTGTGTGTTTGTTTGTGTGGGTGGGTGCCAGTGTTATTCAGTGTGTGTGTGTTTGTGTGTGTATGTGCCTGTGTGTATATGGCACTGTGTGTACGTATTTGTGAGTCAAGATGTGTGTCAGTGTGTATCTGAGTGTGTGTATCTGTGTGCCACTATGTGCCAGTGTGTGCACAGAGACACACCGGCACAGAGATACACTCACACTGGCGCATACAAACACAGATATGCACACCTTGACACACACCGGAACATACAAACACAGACACACACCTTTTGAAACATAGATACACACCCCTTGACACACAGATACACACTGTGTGTGTGTGTGTGTGTGTCAGATTCATACACACTGGCAAATACAAACACAGATACATACATACATACACACACACACACACACACAGATAGATACACACTGTGTGTCAAGGCGTGTGTATCTGTGTGCCACTATGTGCCAGTGTGTGTGTGTGTATCCGTGTGTCAGATATACACACACACAGACACATACAAGCACAGATATACACACCTTGACACACACACACACACACACCAGCAAATAAAATAAACTGCGCAATTTTAAAAAATAATTCAGAGAGTGGGGGGAGGGGTTCCACGATGTTGATACACTATATCAAAGGGTTCCATGGGAAAAATTGGGAAATCCTGATCTAGGGTATTCACCCCTGCAAGAAAAACACCACTGTTCCTGCAGAACGGCAATGTTTATATTGCAGGATTAAAGCAAGTGGACATGGCACCCAAACCAGCTCAGTGTGATGAAGTGGTCTGGGTGCCTACAGTGTTCCTTAATAGGGAGTTTTAAAATGACTAGGAGTCATTAGCTCTAGTCTGCAAAGGTGGGGGAGAGGGGGAAGAAACAAAAACAGAGCATTCCGTGATGGCATCTATAAAAGGGACACACAAAGCACCATAACAATTACATCTTTATAGCAATGTTTACATTTGTCAGTTAGAATGCTCGTAGTCTATGGGCTATCAGCGAGCCATTTCTTTATTGACCGTTTCCATGTTCCCCATCATCACATACAGCATGCCGCCACTGAGTGCTGCGAATATGTCTCATAAGAAGCATTAGATCGCAGCACACTTAGTATGTCAACAATGCTTCTC
This sequence comes from Pelobates fuscus, assembly GCF_036172605.1. Taxonomy (NCBI): domain Eukaryota; kingdom Metazoa; phylum Chordata; class Amphibia; order Anura; family Pelobatidae; genus Pelobates; species Pelobates fuscus. Next base: position 167,559,011 of record NC_086319.1, read on the forward strand.
TAGGAGAAGCACTGGATTGCCCCAAAGATCATCCTAGGTGTTCTCAGAAGAGGAGCTGCAGCTGCTAGGGTTGGATTCCCTAGTCCTAAATGCAACCAAAACAAAGCTGTAAATAAATAAATATAAAAAATATATTTTATTTTACACTTGTGCCATGTATTAACCCCTTAAGGACTGGACTGTTTTTGCAATGTTGTACATTTGTGACCAGGCCTCTTTTTACACTTTTGTGGTGTTTGTGTTTAGCTGTAATTTTTCGCTCTCTCATTTACTGTTCCTATACAAATTATATATTGTTTTTTTCAGGACAAAAAAGGCTTTCTTTACATACCATTATTTATATAATCTCATGTAATTTAATAAAAAAAAAATATGATGAAAAATTGAAAAAAAATACATGTTTTTTGACTTTTACTTGAAAAATCTTTTACTCATCTACAAAAGCAAATAAAAAAAAACTGCTAAATAGATTCAAAATTTTGTCTTGAGTTTTAAAATACCCAGTGTTTACATGTTTTTTGCAAGTTATAGGGCTATAGGTACAAGTAGGATATTGCGGTTTCAAAAAAAACAAAAACATTTTTTCAAATTTATCAATAGTGACATTGTCAAAAAAAAATGTTTTTGACATCTGTCAAAAATCTCTGAATAACACCCCACATGTACATATTTTTTTTTAAAGTAGACAACCCAGGGTATTCAATATGGGGTATGTCCAGTCTTTTTTAGTAGCCACCTAGTCGCAAACACTGGCCAAAGTTAGCGTTCATATTTGTTTGTGTATGAAAAAAGTAAAAAACTAAATTGAACGCTAATTTTCGCCAGTGTTTGTGAATAAGTGGCTACTAAAAAAGACTGGACAAACCCCATTTGCAATACATTGGGTTGTCTTCTTTTGCAAATGGTATGCCATCACGGGGGTAATTCTCATTCCTGGGCTACCATACGCTCTCAAAGGCAACATAACCAACCTGGCCATTTTCAATGTAAAAATATTTGACCCATATATTTGACCCTGTAACTTTCAAAAACGCTATAAAATCTGTACATGGGGGGTACTGTTATACTCGGCAGACTTTGCTGAACACAAATATTAGTGTTTCAAAACAGGAAAACGTATCACAGTTTATATATATTTATAAATATATTATATCGATATAATATATGTCTATATATCATATATATACACACACATATATAATTTTTTTTTTTTATTAACATTAACATTATTTATTTTTTTATGATTTTACAGTTGCAGGGAGACTGCCTGTCAGTTCAGGCAGTCCCCCTGCAGGCAGACACATGGACACCTATTGTGACCATGTGATTGCTCTGTTGAGAGATCACATGGCCCCAGGGGTCCTAATCCGCCGCGGGGAGACTGTCTGGGCTGCAGGCAGTCTCCCCACACCGGGAGCACCGCAGATCGCCGCCGAGGGAACGACGGCGATCGGGTAAGTACAGGACCGCCATCGGTCAGCAATGCAAAAATGCCGATGATGGTCCTGAACCGTCCTAGGTCGTTAAGGGGTTAAACCTCAGGAACAAAAAGTTGCACATTTTTTAAGTTGGAGTGTTCCTTTAAAAATCTGTCATCCACTACTCTTTTTTTTTTTTTTTAATTCTTTATTTTTGCACACGACAGGTAAGGCAAGAGGAATACAACTGTGTGGCTTGCGCAGAAGCCGAAATACAAAGAATAATAGTGCAACCATAACGATTAACATCAGCACACCCGACAAGCCACTCTATACTTCCTACATTACTTGCCTCCTATCGAGGATTTTTAATTTTTAATTCTTCATTTTTACCCAAGATATGAGCAGCAAGATTTCAGTAATGTTTAGGCTAGCGCAGAAGCCCTTTTTGAATAGAATCTTACAGTGATATAGTGCACAAGAGTACATATAAATAAGCCTCTCTTTGGTTTCTTCGTTCTTCGCCACCTATCTAGGGTTTTATAATTATTCCAGGCTATGTAGCTGAATATGGAGCTCTAACTCTATGCGCCAGGTCTACCTTTAAGCATCCTCGTTTCTCCGTTTGTTGAAACATGCCCGGGAGACAGATAAAATAATATACAAAAAAAGGAAAAATACTAAGAGGAATGAGACCTAAGAAGGAGATATACCCCTATATACTGATGGGCCGAAGCCCATATAGGCCAGATCAAGGCCTGAAATAGGACTGAATTAGGAGAAAATAGAAAAGACTAGGAGAAGAAGAATAGGGAGAGAAGGAAAAAGAGAAAAAGCAGGTGTAGCCAGGGAAAGAAAAAAGGGGGGGGGGGGGGGCCTGGGGAGGGCCGGTCAAGGTAAACAGAGTCTAGGACACCGTCAGTATCCCGCAGCCCTGGCACCTAGTTATTCACTCGTTCGTATCCCTTCAGTCGCTACTGGAGCCCACCAGACTGTTATCCCATGGTTCCCAGGTCCTCTGGAAAGATATAGCCATCCCCTTCAATCTAGCGGTCAGGTCATCCATGACTCTGCTTTCCCGTATCCTGGATATAACCCCTCGGAACTCTGGTCCCTCGGGTGCGAGCCATGCCGTGGCTATCGCTCTGCGCGCACTTAGAGTGATCGTGTGTACCAGTTTCTGTTCTCTCTTCGTCCAACCCTCGATGGACCTGTTGAGTAGGTATATCCACGGGTTCATGACCAAAGGCTTACCGAACGTTTGTTTCAGCAGACCTTCTACTGATTTCCAAAAGCCTTGTATTTTGGGGCATTCCCACCACATGTGGATGTAAGTGCCTCTTAATCCGCATCCCCTCCAACAGTCGTCTGTATCTACTTTCCGCATATTGTGTAGGGTCACCGGCGTAGAATACCATCTGAACATGGTCTTCCATGCCTGTTCTTGCATCGTAACACAGATGGAGACGTTTCTGTTTGCTTCCCATATCTCCTGCCACTCTATGCCTTCCAATGCCTCCCCTAAGTCTGCTTCCCATTTATCAATGTATTTCAATCTGCCCCATTCCTTAGTTTCAGTGCTAAGGTGAGCGTATAGGATCGTGACCATGCCTTTGGGTGTGGTGCCCTCTAGACATAATCTTTCGTAGAAAGATAGCTTACACTGGGCTGCTGCTTTAATGCAAGGTCTCCTAGCGAAGTCTCGTATCTGGATATAGCGAAAAAAGTCCGCTGGGGTCAAGTGGTTACCTTGCTGAAGTTCTTCGAATTGTATAAGTTCCCCGTTTTTATATAGTTGGTGGATACGTTGTAATCCAGCCTTTTCAATGTTTCGGAAGTTTCTAGGGGACATCCCAGGAGGGAAGTCTCTGTTCCTGAGTATCGGAGCCATAGGGGAGGGGGATGAAGTAAGCCCATATTTGACGCTGTTAGCATCCCATAGGTAAAGGGAATTAAGTATGGCCGGGCATGTTACCCTTATCATCGGCCTTTTGTCCTTCGAGACCCATAAGGTAAACTGGGGGACATCTAGACCCACCATCATGGATTCTATCTCCACCCACCTTCTTTCCCCCATTGGGGAGTGCCACATGGCCACCTGGGTTAGCTGGGCTGCCAGGTAATAGAAGTACAGGTTCGGCAACCCTAGTCCCCCTCTATCCTTTTTCCTATATAAGACTTGTCTAGCTATCCTATGTCTCTTATTTTGCCAGACAAAATCGCCTATCGCCCTCTGTAACGGCACCAGTTGAGATTTCGTGATTCGTACTGGCAGAGCCTGAAACAGGAATAGGAGGCGGGGTAGAATGTTCATTTTCACGGAGTTAATACGCCCTATCCAGGAAATAGGGTCATCCGTCCACTTGTCTAGGTCCCCTATCAATGTCCGTAACATGGGTTCATAGTTTTCTGCGTATAGCTTTCCGGGGTCTGCCGTTAGGTTAACGCCTAGATATTTTAAGGAGTTCGATTCCATCCGGATTTGATACTTTTCCTTTATCAGGGAGATATCAGCTTCCGGTAACCCTATTGACATTGCACTGGATTTCTGGATATTCGCCCTGTACCCGGATAGTTCCCCATAGACCCGTATCTCTTCCTGTAATGCTAACAAGGACTCGATCGGGTTTGTGACTGTCAGAAGGACGTCATCGGCATAGGCGGAGACTGTGAACTCCTTATCCCCTACTCTGACCCCTCTAATATTCGGACGTTTACGTATTGCCTGTAGTAAGGGTTCTAGTGCCAGCACGAATAGTAGGGGAGAGAGAGGGCACCCCTGCCTGGTTCCGTTGTGCAGCTGAAACGGGTGTAGTGGGGCTCCCGTAATCTGTATCTGTGCCCGTACGTTGTGATACATCGCTTTGGTGACTTGTATGTATTCTTCTGGGAAGCCAAGATGTTTCAATACTGAGAACAAGAATCGCCATCTGACCCTATCAAAGGCCTTCTCAGCGTCGATGGAGACCACTAGAGAAGGAACTCCGGTGGCCACTTGTTTCCAAATAAGGTCGATGTTCCGCCTGGTGTTCTCGAACAATTGCCGTCCTGGAATGAATCCGACTTGGTCCGCATGTATAAGAGAGTTCAGAAGCGGATTCAACCTTTCCGCTTGTATCTTTGCCAATATTTTCAGGTCATGGTTTATTAACGATATGGGTCTGTAGTTTTCAGGTTGGAGCGGGTCCCTCTCAGGTTTGGGCAGTAATACAATAGTGGCTAGTGCCATCCCAGAGCCTAGATGTTCACCCTGTCTTAAGCGATTGAATAGTGCAGTCAAGTGAGGGACAAGCTCCTCTCTGAAGGTCTTGTAGTATGACCCGTCGAAGCCATCCGGTCCCGGCGCTTTGTTACCCTTCAGGCTCGAGATAGCGCTATCAACTTCTTTCTCGCTGATCTCCACCGCTAGGTTAGCTGCTGCCTCTCCGGTCAGTTTGGTCAGACCGAGGTCTTCCAGATAGCGCAAGATGTCGCCCTCCCCCTGCTCCCCCCGGGTGTTGTCATCTGGAGTATGATTGTATAGGTGTTCGTAGAATGTCTCGAAAACCTGCGCGATTTCCGCCGGATTAGTTTTAGTCGTGCCGTCCGGGTGTCTAATGGCCGTGATGTGGGGCCGGGTTTGTCTAGGCCGTAGCGTTCTAGCCAGCAGGGTGTCCATTTTGTTGGCTTTGTCGAAGAACGTGCGTTTCGACCACGCCATAGATCTGGCCGTATCGTCCAGTAGTAGGGTGCGTATGTTCCTCCTAACCGCCCCCAGCTGTTCGTATGTCGTAACATCCGGCGAGGATTGGTGTTTCTGCTCTAGATTCCTCAGTTGTTTCAGTAGAGTGTCGAGTTGATGGTGCTTCAGTTTCTTCTTCCTTGTGGCCAATTTAATGAGGTTCCCCCGAATCACTGCCTTATGCGCCGCCCATACTGTACTAACGCTCACGTCTGGGGTGGTATTTGTGACAAAGTATTCTATAATGTCCTTCCGAATCTGTTCCATTATCCCAGTGTCCCTCAATAGAGAAGCGTTTAGTCTCCAGGTCCAAGGGCTCGCTATACATAGGTTTCCAAGTATAATGGAGACATCCGCGTGGTCCGACCATGATATATTACCAACTTCCGATCGAGCTATCCTGGGCAACCCCGTTGCATTGACCAGGAACAAGTCTATCCTGGAATAGGTGCCATGGGGGGCCGAGTAGAACGTGTAATCCCGATCCATTGGGTGTTGTGCCCTCCAGACGTCTACTAATCCTGTACCTGCAATACATTTTTTCAGTATCCGGTCTTGCCCTCCCATCCCCTGCGACCTCGGGCCTCCGTCTCTCGAGCTCCTGTCCGCAGCCGGGCATGGGGTGGCATTAAAATCCCCTCCCATGAGAATCAGTCCATGAGGCAGTGCGGCAATCTTGCCTCTAATCCCATCCCAAAAGGCGGCGTCCGGCTGGTTCGGTGCGTATATATTAATTAGATGTACGCAGTGTGAGTGCAAAGTGCCAGAAACAAATAGATAGCGTCCCTCCGGGTCGGCATCTTGAGTTGACATCTGAAAGGGGCAAGTACGTTTAATGACGATGGCCACTCCATTACGTTTACGTCGTGATCTAGCTTCAAATGAACCCGAGAATGTATGGTCCCGAAGTCTAAAGGCGGCCTGTTTAGGGAGGTGTGTCTCTTGTAAGTAGGCTATTTCCGAGTTCATCCTCCTTAACTCCTGAAAGAGGAGGCGCCGCTTCTTGGGGGCATTCAAGCCCTTAACATTCAACGTGGTGACCTTAAGCTCCATCATGGAGTATGTTTAGTACTACAATGCTACTGATTCTCTGCAGACGTCTGGTGAGCTGCAGCCGCGCCCCAGGGCTCTCACAAGGTACCAACCCCCCGAACGCCACCCCCGAGAGAAGGAGAATGGGAGAAAAGGAGAGAGAAAAAGATAGGGAAGGAGGAGAAGATAAAAAAGATAATGGCATCTGGACTGAGCCGGATGCAACAGTGATTCTGGACTCACTAATCGCCAGAATGTAGTGGGTAGCGCTTGCCCACGTCTCCGCCACGCTCAACGCAAGGAGGAAACTGAGGATCCCCAAAGCTCCTACTCCTACGCGCGCATCGCATACGGTTTTGACCTCTAGGCTTCAAGGAGCAAATCCCCATCCCCTCTGACGTGACTACTCTCTACTGCGACAGTTGCTTAGTAAATTCCGGGGATCCTAAGCTCATAAACCCTACTCCCCATAGAGGGAAAGTAGGGGGATATGGAGGTGAGGCGGCTTTCCAGGCTCCACCTCCACTCCCGCGCCTCTATACTCGGTCCCACCTCACATCTATGGGGGCCCCTAGAACTCACACTAGGCAGGTGGTCTAGGGTCCTAATCTTGTGCTTCATCAGATATAAACAGTAACAGTGACCATATGCGTGGCTTGAGTATATTCAAAACAATCCTCTGTCATTAATACAAAAATGGAAGGTATAACATAACCCGATAATCTCGGTGAAACATATATTAAAATGATTTATCACAAGGCACCCTTTTCGTTAGAACACATATTACCCAATTCGGGGCAGTGTCCCTATACCAGTTTGAGGCAGCCAAGATCAGTGCCATCTACCTTAATAGGGGTCCCAACAAATAGGATGTGCTCCAGGTTCCCAGTCCCGTTATGCTTGACCTCTGCAAGGGCTGTCGTGAGTGCGCAGGTGTCCCGCCTCCCAGTGGCCTCCCTTGGCAGCCACCCCACTCGTCTGAGGGCATCCCATATCTCCCTTAATAAACCAAAGGTGCTCCCGTTCAGGGCCGGGCAATAGGGCCTCTAGCATCAGACGTTGGGATTAGGGGTATCTCGGAATCCAACTTGGAAATAATGGGTAGTGACATAAGGTTAACGCCTATATTGGGTGATATATTGTAGGTTTCAACTCCCCTTTGATCCTATAAGTGCTACGGCTATGTGTATTTTGGAGCATGGGCAGTTCAGGGTTCTAATGCTTGGCCTATCTGGGATGTGGTGAATTGTAGTGTCAACTAGATTCGCACATGCCCGTATATCCACAATTCCGGAACAGTCGTGTGTTATCCCCCCGCCAACGTAAGGTGTTACCTGTGGGCGCCCCTCCCTCCCCCCCCTGCCAACAAAGCAACAGTATAACGTAGTGTTTGGTGTACATATAAACAGCTTATGAAGTATAGCAGGATTGCTCCTCCCTTCCCTGTCTGCTGTACCTCTGGCAACAGTCGTAATAGCGCTGTAAATCATGTTTATTGACATTATACATCTTTTATATTTTTATGTTATTTTTATATATTTTTATGCTTTTAGAGTTTCGTAGACCGCTTTATTCGTTGATACGTATGTTTTTTTTTTGTTTTTTTTTTTAACTGTTTTTGTATTATGATTGTTTTCTCCCCCCCTCACATGTTCCGTTTTTATGTGTGTTTTAAGGGTCGCCCTACAATGTCAACAAAGCTGAAAAACCCTGCGGGTATGCTAGGGTCCCAATCCACTCGGCCGTACTATTAACTAATAACTATAAGCTCCCAATCAAGGTGGGCAAAAGGTCACGTAAAGGCCATGGCTAACATACGGACCGCATCCCATGGGGGTCCCATATACAAACCCGTGTATAAGCAAAGGAAAAACACATAACAAAAAACTACATAACAATGTCAATGGTAGGCGAAAGTCCCACTTGGGGGGTCAGTCAACATGTAACCCCATGGCTCGTGTTAGAGTGTCGGTACCCAGACTGGGCGAACCAAAACTCGGGCAGTTTGAGCGGTATCCCCCCTGTCCCCCCCCCCAAATGAACACCACTCCAACGGTGCCACTGCGGCCTGAGCAAGACCCCGAATAAAGGCAGAATATTACCTTAGTCACACTGCAACCCATGAGTATAAGGAGCGGAGGCGTCCACCCAGGCCTTCATGGCCAGTAGCCCCTGTATTCGGATTTTACAAGGAGCGTTACTGAGTATAATCGAGTCGTGTAAAAGTTATGGCCCGGGGCTGGATCAGGAGCACCCCTCAACATATCCCCCTCCCAATAAGACATAGCCATCCCCTGGGCGTGATACCCCCTGGAGAGAGTGGCATCCTGGGGCCCTATAATACGATACCCTCCGCAATTAGTTGTGTCCTCTCGGTCCTGACTCGCGCCACTCCGTCTGCAGCTGGGGAAGGCCCTCCGGATACATCGCTACGTTGGGGAGGTCGGGTGGCGGCTGGACGCCCAAACCACGGAGCAGTCGATGCGGATCACCTCCCGGGGCCAGGATGTGCGCCCTGTCCCCACGGAACACCATCAATTTGAAGGGAAAGCCCCAAGCGTATTTGATGCCGGCTCCTCTCAAGGCGTCAGTGATGGGGCGCCAGTCTCTCCTTCGTTGCAGTGTGGAGGGCGCCAGATCGTGGTAAAGGGATATCACTCCCCCCGCATGTCGTATGGGTCCATCACGGCATTTCTTCATTAGGGCCTCTTTGGTCCTGTAATGCAGGAATCGGAGAATTACGTCTCTCGGGGCAGTTGTATCGTTCCTTTGGCTTCTCAGGGCCCTGTGTGCCCTTTCGATGTGCCAATGTTCCTCTGGTATATTCGGAAGTAACGGTTTGAGGATGGTGAGTACAAGCCCTTGCAGGTCGTCATCTGGGCCCTCAGGTAAGCCTCGTAGGCGGAGGTTATTTCTCCGAGAGCGGTTCGCCATGTCCTCGATGGCTAGGTCCGTCTCGACCAGGTGTGCTGTTACCCGGTTTAACCGCTCAATCACGGCATTGTGGGCCAGTGTGGTTGTCTCCATGCGGTCTTCGAGTCTGGCGGTGCGGTCACCTAATGCCCCGATCTCGGCCTGGAGAACCGCGGTGGACTTAGCGATTTCACCGGCCAGAAAGGCCTTCACCTCTGCTAGTTTCGCCAGGATGGTATCCTGGCCCCTTGGGGATTCCTCTCTGCCCGCACGAGGCGAAGACTGCGGTGACTGGTCGACGCCATCTTGGGTCCCTTGTCGGCCTAGCCTTTGCGCCGACATTAGATCGAGGACTGTCCCCCCAGATTCAGTGCCCCTCTTTGGTTGCTTCTTGGAGGGTCTCTTCTCCATGGCAGGGATTATCTTGGGGAGTTTTGCGGACAAAAAAGGTCGCTTTTGTAAGCTTTTTATGCGCGGTTAAGCGGAGCTCTAGTGAGACACGTCTAGTCTCATCGACGGTCAGACCACGCCCCCCATCCACTACTCTTTTATATTTTTTTTCAAGCAACTGTGGCAGCTCCTCAACCAATATTACAATCACAATGAAAGGGACACTATAGTCACCCAGACCACTTGAGCTCAAGGTTTTAATCCTTCACATGTAAACATAGCAGTTTCAGAGAAACTGCTATGTTTACATAGCAGGGTTAATCCAACCTCTAGTGTCTGCCTTCCCGACAGCCGCTAGAGGCGCTTCTGCAACATTGGATGCAAAATTTGCATCCAACGTGCAGAACGTCCATAGGAAGCATTGAGAAATGCTATGGACGGTTTTAATGCACGCCCGGCGCTGGATTAAGGTAAGTAGCTGAAGGGAGGGGGACCCTGAGGGTGGGGGCACCCTTAGGGCACTATAGTGTCAGGAAAACGAGTTTGTTTTCCTGACACTATAGTGATCCTTTAACCTGTGTTAAACCTCATTTACGTATATTGCTAAGTGCAACATTGCCTTATCACGGAGGGTGGAAATAGAAGTGTCCAATATCCACTGGCACTGACACACCTGAATAATAAAAAACAAAACTTAAATTCAAAAATAAAATGTAGGGTGCAGGGTTTGACCACTATAATGGCCACACATTCCGGCTGACTGGATTGCAGAAGGTATGGCTGGAAATGCTGTGCTCTCCTGACCTTCTAACTTAACAGAAAAGAGAGGCAAAATGGACATCACCTCTCAGGATATCAAGTTAAATCAATAGCAACATGCTACTGCTTCTCCACTCAAGAGTGTGCCCATCCCCATTTCAAAGAACACTCCAGGTTTAAAATATAAATAAATAAAAAATACATATATATATTCCTTACCCCCAATGAATACATGTGTGCATGTAGTTATTAAAGAGTCTGTCACCTCAAACTTGCCTTTCTCCTATGGGTTCCACTTCTCTTGCTTTAAGAATGTTTTTTTTTTTCCCTTTGCCTGACAAATCTTGACAAAGGGTGGAGTTTAAGGCAAGCTCCACATCCTTTGTCAAACTCACAAAAGAGGTAGAGCTTGCTTCAAACTCCACCCTTTGTTAAGCGTTGAAAAAAAAATACAGAAGACAAAGTAGTCCTTGCTTTTTCTTATCTTTTACAAAGAAATAGATCAGAAATAGTGTTAGCGAGCACTTCTTTACCGAGATAATCCATTCACCTCACAGGTGTGGCATATCAAGATGCTGATTAGACAGCATGATCATTGCAAAGGTGTGCTTTAGGCTGGCCACAATAAATGGCCACTGTAAAATGTGCAGTTTTATCACACAGCACAATGCCACAGATGTCGCAAGTTTTGAGGGAGCGTGCAATTGGCATGCTGACCGCAGGAATGTCCACCAGTGCTGTTGCCCGTGAATTGAATGTTCATTTCTCTACCATAAGCAGTCTCCAAAGGCGTTTCAGAGAATTTGGCAGTACATCCAACCGGCCTCACAACTACAGACCACATGTAACCACACCAGCCCAGGACCTCCACATCCAGCATCTTCACCTCCAACATCGTCTGAGACCAGCCACCCGGACAGCTGCTGCAACAATCGGTTTGCATAATCAAAAGTGGGTAAGCATTGATGTCAACATTGTGGATCGAGTGGCCCATGGTGACGGTGGGGTTATGGTATGGGCAGGCGTATGTTATGGACAATAAACACAGGTGCATTTTACTGATGGCATTTTGAATGCACTGAGATACCGAGGCCCATTGTTGTGCCACTCATCCACGACCATCACCTCATTTTGCAGCATGATAATGCATGGCCCCATGTTGCAAGGATCTGTACACAATTCCTGGAAGCTGAAAACATCCCTATTCTTGTATGGCCAGCAAACTCACTGGACATGTTTGGGATGCTCTGGATCAGCGTATACAACAGCGTGTTCCACGTCCTGCCAATATCCAGCAACATCGCACAGCCATTGAAGAGGAGTGGACCAACATTCGACAGGCCACAATCAACAACCTAAACTACTCTATGCAAAGGAGAGGTATTGCACTGTGTGAGGCAAATGGTGGTCACACCAGATACTGACTGGTTTTCGGATCCCTCCAATACAGTAAAACTGCACATTTTAGAGTGGTCTTTTATTGTGGCCAGCCTAAGGCACACCTTTGCAATAATAATGCTGTCTAATCAGTGTGGCGAAACCGAACTCACCACGTGTCCTTGGAGGGGGCTGCTTGCCCGCCTCTTGCCTTTGGACTATGGACCAGACCTTATGTGAATGTGTTAACCCAGATAGTTATGCCATGGAGCCCATTCGTGTAGTTAAAGCCTTCGGCTCCGTGGCGAGTGAACTGTGTGAGTAGGATCTGCGCGCTATTCAGTAGTTTTGTGCGCGCAGATCCCAGCTATCTGGGGATATGTGAAATGTCTGTGTGTTATGGATAAAAAGTAACTTTCTGTATTTTATGTCTTTTACTGTCTTTTTGTCTGCCATGTGGGTAATGGAGTTTTGCCTCAGTCCTTGGAGATAATTAGATTCCTTCCTCAATTATCTCCAGGCCAGAGGGGAGGGATTGTGAGGCATTGTGGGAGGTAATCGGTCTGAGCTGGAAAGTCATGCTGACAGGGGTTTTAAAAGATACTATTACTAACTTTTGAACCCCTGGTCTGATTCATGCCATTTTTTAATATGTTGTTCCCCTGAATGGATTGATTGTGGATATGTATTTGTATGTGAATGTGATGTATGGTTTTAGAGTTATGAAAGTTGGGTAGAAAGTATGTTTTAACTGTATGTGTAATTGGGTTAAGTGTTAATCTAAGGGGAGGAGGTGTGTGGGAGGTAACATCTATGCTATTGGATATTTTACACCTCCCCTGTGGACAGGCTTAAATGTGTAAGATGGAAATAAAAGCCAGGCTGGATGTGCCAGTCCAGAGTTCCTGTTTTACCCTCAAAGTGAAGTGTCGTCTCATTATTGGGGGAAGGATTTATTGCATGCTGTTCCAGTTGACTGCTAGGAGTGTAAGCCTATTCGTATGGTTCCTATTCAACGGTCTACAGCATTCAGAGGCTTGAGAGGATTTATATGCTTCTCTGAGTCGTGATTGTGGTGTCTGCCAGAGTGCTTGGAGTCCTCAGGAAACGCTAGGAGCATCCTTTAACGGAGGTACTCAGTCGGGGTGCCAGGTGATCCGTTACAATCAGCATCTTGATATGCCACACCTGTGATGTGGTTGGATTGTCTCGGCAAAGGAGAAGTGCTCACTAACACAGATTTAGGCAGATTTGTGAACAATATTTGAGAGAACTAGGTATTTGGTGGACATAGAAAAAGTCTTAGATCCTTGAGTTCAGCTCATAAAAAATGGGGGGAAAAACTAAAGTGTTGCGTTTATAATTTTATTCAGTGTATGTAATACTCATGCCTAGGTGAGCTCTTAGGTCAAATAAATCATATGAATATTCACCATCTTAGACATAACTGCCTAGCTTAGATGTTGCTTGTTTACTAGTATCTGAAAATGTTTATCTCTCTATGTTTAAATGAAAAATTAAGTTGTACATTTGAGTTAGGAATATACTCCTGTCATTTACCCTGCACCAGGGGTGGGATGTTTTTATTAATGTGATTTGTGTGTTGCACTGAGCTTCTAATTATTCACTGTGTATCAATGCTGTTTAAAAGCTAAGGCTTTACGATTATTTTAAGAGTGAAAGTGATGCAGCTAACTAAGTATTCAATAATACGACCATAAACCAGCTCCTTAGTACAAAAAGGATTCTCCATAAACCTAAGCACTTCTCTTGACACATATATTTCAGCATTTGCTCCATTTCACATGGGTAAGTAGGCGTAACCAGAGTTACAGACGCCAGTGGCAGAACACCATTTTGTATGTGTTCCCCATGTACCAACTCAACCCTGTCCACATTTACCCTGTACCTCTGGTTGTAAGGCTGACACATGTAAAGATCATAGTAATTGTTGATAAAGAGCATTATTATTTTTTTTACGATCACTTCTTAATGCGATATAAAAAACTAACTCGTGAGAAATGTAAGCATGTTTTGTGTATTTGAATGTATGATGAATGTATGTATGTATGTGTGTATGTATGTATGTATGTAGTGTTGAAATTTGAATGCACTTCCATGTATATGTATTTGAAAGCAGTGGTGTACTTATGTTTAGTGTTTGTGTTTGAATATGTTTGTAGGTAGAGGTGGTGTTTGATTGCTGGGATGTATGCACATACACTGTCTCACAGACAAATACACAGATCACAATTTACAGATTTTTAGCCATCCCCTTCTTCCAATACCTTTTTGTGTGCAGGAGGGTGGCTTCCATTAAGTCTAGTGGCAACTGGCAGAGTATGATCCTTGCAATCCATCCTCTCTATCCTTCCCCCCCCAAACCAGTCTCTCACTCTCCCGAAAAGCTTGTTGATATGCTGGGAGAAAGGGACTTAAACTCACTTCCTCCTGAACAGGGCCCTGATGGCCATCGGGTGTCCGTAAGCGCTAGTGGGAGGTAATTCCGCCACTTTCAGGCAGCCACCTGAGATATTTCCTTTACAATGACAGAGTGAAACTCAGCCATGTGACCACATGCAAGTCAGATGCTAAGCATTGAATTCAACGCTTTCCAATGAGAAGCTTTTGATCTGATTCATGAGGCACTCTCCATGCATCCGAATTACATCTCCAATGCTCCTCTATAATAAGCAATGGCATAAACAAACGCCTGATGTTCTACATTCCTCCTGATAACATCCCACAAAGCAGAGGTTTATATTTTGTATTCCTACACCCTACAGTGCTTCTCCAAGTGGGTGGCCTCTCAAAGACAATTTTGGGCAGTAAAGGAATAGCTGCTGGGACAGATTTATTGGTTTGTTGGTCCTGATGGATTTGTGCTTGAAAATGCATAGCAAGTGTTTAATTTATTTCTTTCCTAGCTGAGTGTTTTTGGACAGAAATAAAACTCAACATTTTAAAAAGACAAAGAGGGACACTTTAATTTGAGAGATGTGAGTAGGGTGTGTGGCTATTAGGAAAATGTATGTAACTTACCATCTATTTATGTAACTGTCATTTAAAAAAGAACAATCTATCTTATTTACACAGACTGAATTCTAACCATTACTGTGAGTGTTATTGCTGTGAAACTCTGTTATACACTAACACACACAGAAGGCGGAGCTACTAGAAAAGACTGTCAGACGAATTTGGGCAACTGCCCCTCCCTAAACAGAGACAGTTGGGAAGTATGCCTTAATTACTTATAAAGGGTGCTATGGTTTTGCCATTTTTCCATCTCCCTCCTACCCATCTATTCTATTCATTTCTGATTATATACCCATTAATATAAAATGTGCAGTTATACTTGTATGTTATGTTTCTATTGTGAATATATATATATATATCTCTGAACAAGAAAGAGCAATAAATACAATTTAGCATTACAGTTTGGTTAGAACAATGTGTATATTTTGTTTACAAAACACCACATGTCATAATTGCACTGCAGGTGCACTTTCTAAAGACCAACATTTGATCATGACACAGGTTGTTTTGAGCCAGAGGGGTGCATAACAGCTTACAAAACATTTTTGAGTTTAAAGATTGTATTTTTTTGGTTTAAGGGCTTTATGCCTCCACACCTGACAGCTGCTTGGGCATGACACACATTAAAAAAACAAAAACAAAAAAAAAACAACAAAAAGCCCTAAACTACATTCTATCACCACATTGCTATCATACACACCACATTTAAAAAAAACAATAAAAAGGGCTACAAAAACTCATTCACTCAGAACACTATAAAAACAAACAAAAAGCATCAAACTGTACTACACATCCTTCCAGAGTGTTCAGAAAAACACTTTCCAAAATTTTACAATAAGCTCCCAACAAATGATTGAGTAGTCAGTCACTCTCAGTCTCATCTCTTCACAGTTGCCATCTTCTGATTCATAAATGACTAAAAACTATTTTATATTTAGAGGAAGCAGATTTTGAAACATCATACAATGTATTTATTATTACTGCCATTTATAAGCCAGTTTTTATAAGCTATGTTAATGACTTTCTGTGTTTATATGCAGTTTTAGAAGGGGGGGGGGGGGGGGGAGAGACAGCATGCAAATATGGCTGCGTTGCCACCTGATTTAGCCACTTGGGTATGAATTACTATAATACAGTAACACCAAATGGCTGACACAAATCACCAGTCTGTCACTTGTGAAGATTGCAATCCATTATGTAGACACACACATTTACTTAAAATAACACTATAGTCACCTAAATGACTTTAGCTAAATAAAGCAGTTTTAGTGTATAGATCATTCCCCTGCAATTTCACTGCTCAATTCACTGTCATTTAGGAGTTAAATCACTTTGTTTCTGTTTATGCAGCCCTAGCCACACCTCCCCTGGCTATGATTGACAGAGCCTGCATGAAAAAAAAAACTGGTTTCACTTTCAAACAGATGTAATTTACCTTAAATAATTGTATCTCAATCTCTAAATTGAACTTTAATCACATACAGGAGTTAAATCCCTTTGTTTATGAACCCTAGTCACACCTCCCTGCATTTGACTTGCGCAGCCTTCCATAAACACTTCCTGTAAAGAGAGCCCTATTTAGGCTTTCTTTATTGCAAGTTCTGTTTAATTAAGATTTTATTAACCCCTGCTATGTTAATAAAGGTACATCTGTTTGAAAGTGAAACCAATTTTTTTTTTCATGCAGGCTCTGTCAATCATAGCCAGGGGAGGTGTGGCTAGGGCTGCATAAACAGAAACAAAGTGATTTATCTCCTAAATGACAGTGAATTGAGCAGTGAAATTGCAGGGGAATGATCTATACACTAAAAATGCTTTATTAAGCTAAAGTAATTTAGGTGACTATAGTGTTCCTTTAACACTTTCTCTATACCAACTCTACCTATACCCTCTCCACCGGGCTGCTTCGATGGTTGAGATTATCAATATTTCAGCCAATCAAATGTTTTCCCGTGGGAAAGCATTGAGAGTAGAGATGTCCCGAACAGTTCGCTGGCGAACATAGCGGCGGCGAACATATGCGATGTTCGGTCCGCCCCCTATTCGTCATGGAGGTGGGAGGGTCTGGGAGGGAGGGTCTGCTGCTGATTGGCTGGAATGTGTCTGCTGACTGTGAGGTACAGGGTCAAAGTTTACTCAATGATGACGAATAGGGGGCGGACCGAACATCGCATATGTTCGCCCGCCACGGTGACCGCGAACAAGCTATGTTCACCGGCGAATAGTTCGGGACATCTCTAATTGGGAGACTATTGCGTATGACAACACATTTTGCCAATCAGGTGATCTCTATGAAACCATTTGAAAGAAATAGCAGAGTTTTGTCAGAGGAGTTAGGAAAGGATAAGGGTTAATGATGTTTACGTTTAGGGTTAGTCTAAAGCTAAGGTTATGACAGGTATAGGGTTATGGGTAGGGTTGGTCTATTGTTAGGTGTAGTGTTGGTAAAGGGCAGGTGTAGGCAACCTTCGGCACTCCAGATGTTGTGGACTAAATCTCCCATAATCTCCCTCTTACAACCATAAAACCAGAAAAACTGCACTGTTTATATTGCAGGGTTAAGACGGTCTCTAATGGATGTCTACCAGAAAGCCACTAAAGACGCTTAGTGCTGTTTCATGGAGTTTAACTCAGTAAAATGACACTGTGCACACGGACAACCAAATACTCACGCTGTGCATACGGAACATACTAATTCAATGATTTCCTAAGGGAAAGGCTTAATGGGCAAGTGGCGCTAGAATAAGGTGAGTGTTTTAAAGGGAGTTCTAACACTTTAATTGCAAGGGAGGGAGAAGAGGGTATTCCTAACACTACAGTGTTCCTCTAATCACACCCAGGAGGCTCCTGCAGACTCTAGAAGATTATGAACGGAGCAGGAGATAAGAAATTCTAAATTAAACAGTCTGTGTTATACAGGAAGTTAAAATTAGATGTCTCTTTACAGGAAGTGTTTAGTAACAATGTAAGTCACATGCAGGGAGGTGCAAATAGGGCTGCATAAACAAAAGTGATTTACCGTAACTCATAAATGGCAGGGAATTGAGCAGTGAGACTGCAGGGTCATGATCTATACACCAAATCCTCTTCATTAAGCTAAAATTGTTTTGGTGCCTATAGTATCTTTAATCACCCTCATAAACTATGATCACTGTTGGCAGATGACAGTAGTGCTTGCATTAGCCATACAAATACAGCTTTAAGTTTGGTATGCAGCCCTGCTTTGCATGCCAAGCATTACATAAAGACGGCTTACAATAAAGAAGTTAGAAGTCATGTCAAACAACCTGGCAAGGGATGGAAGTTATGGTAGTATCCAGCATAGCGTTGGGAATTTTTTTTTTTTTAAGTATAAAGTGGTAAAAGCATGCATAATTAAATTTCCTTTTAATAGATGGGAACTGGTTATTAGATTTGACTACAAATCTTTATTTAGATCCAGAATTATTTTCCCTTACTGGTGGTCTCCCAGTGTTGGTGCTCAGTTCGTAGCATTGTGAAGTGCTGTATAACAATTCTACAAATGCCAAATAGGAGAGTCTATTCTCTAAAGCAATGGTGTGAACACTATCATGTGAGATGTTGTACAACAGGCAAAGCCAGAGGAGCACAGTGTTATGCTAGATCAAGGAGAGTCCTCCTCCTCCTCCTCCATGTGACAGCTGACAGTAATGTTTACAGTGATGCAACATGCGGACAGCAGGCCAAGCTTTCTCTCTGTGAGCCAATATGCAAAATTTGTATAAAAAAAAAAAAAACATTAGCCAGGGTGATAACAGTGATAGTACAACAAATGATAAATTGCACGTACACGGCACAGTTTATTATAGCAATATTGAAGCCACAAGTAAATGCTGAGGAAAGTCAAGGTGTTTAGTCACTTTACACTAACACTGGATTGTTATTTCCTCTGGCATTAAAGGTGTTAAGTATCCCAGCTGTCATTGCAGCTATTCAGAGTTTTACTTCTGCGGCTGTGGCTTTGGACAGACAGGGTGGCAGCAGGGGGGGGACTCCACACAGAGAGGGAGGAGGCTGTGTGAGGACCCCTCTCCCATTATGCATGCACATGCAGCAGCCTCTTTTGGACTCCAGAAGCCCCTCACACAGCAGAATTAAACAAACATGAAATGAAAGGCAAGCTGATAAAAGAAAGCCCTTTAACACCAGCCTTAGGCCCTGTGGAGTGCTGGAGACGCCTCAAACAGTCCTGGGGAGAAAGAAACAAAAGGAGCAGAGACAAGAGACAGGTCTCCTCCCTCTCTGTCCAGCATGCTTAACCTAGGGGTAAGGGAGGTTCATACCCAAGCACACAGACCAGTCTAGCAAGGGGGAATGAGAGTCAATGGACTGCTCTTATCAATGACGTGTTTGCAATATCAAGGGGTCACTAATGTAGTGCGTGAACCAGTTAATGTACTTACAGCTTCATAATAATATACCACCCGTGGAAGCATGACAATATTTAATTATAGTTGCATTCATAAAACAAGGTAATGAACTCCATTCAGGTTTGACAACTTGCACCTGGGAATCTAATACAATAGCAACTCAAGTTGAACATTGTTTCGCAGTTCCTAAAGTTCCTAGCTCAGTCAACAGGTACCGCTACACCTTCCAAATATCTCTAGATATGATAAATAATCAGGCATTCTTTTGGTGAGTCAAACAGCTGGCTAAACAGGCACTGAGGGTAGTGCTGTTGTGGAGACAGGCTCAGGCACCAAGTGTCGTGGTGTTGTGGAGACAGGCTCAGGCACCAAGTGTCGTGGTGTTGTGGAGACAGGCTCAGGCACCAAGTGTCGTGGTGTTGTGGAGACAGGCTCAGGCACCAAGTGTCGTGGTGTTGTGGAGACAGGCTCAGGCACCAAGTGTAGTGGTGTTGTGGAGACAGGCTCAGGCACCAAGTGTAGTGGTGTTGTGGAGACAGGCTCAGGCACCAAGTGTAGTGGTGTTGTGGAGACAGGCTCAGGCACCAAGTGTAGTGGTGTTGTGGAGACAGGCTCAGGCACCAAGTGTACTGGTGTTGTGGAGACAGGCTCAGGCACCAAGTGTACTGGTGTTGTGGAGACATGCTCAGGCACCAAGTGTACTGGTGTTGTGGAGACAGGCTCAGGCACCAAGTGTACTGGTGTTGTGGAGACAGGCTCAGGCACCAAGTGTACTGGTGTTGTGGAGACAGGCTCAGGCACCAAGTGTACTGGTGTTGTGGAGACAGGCTCAGGCACTGAGGGTAGTGGTGTTGGGGAGACAGGCTCAGGAACCAAGTGTAGTGGTGTTGTGGAGACAGGCTTGCAGACTATGGTGAGGCCTATTAGAAAGCAGTTGTTGGGGGATTATATCATAAGAGGTATGGAGCTGGACAATAGTGGTCTTGTGCAATGTCTTCCCGGAGCTACTGCTCACAGAGACAGGAGACGTATTTGTAATATTGTTAAGTGAGCATAACAGGAAGGGGAATTGGATGTACTTGTCCATCTAGGGACAAATGACTTGACTAGCAAAGAGGTTTCCGAGGTAAAGGAAGTTTTTTGTGTTTTTGCCAATGATATACGTCAGGTTGCTTCCACACGGTCATTCTCTGAAGTTCTGCCTGTGCATAACACTCAGAACGACAGGCGGATGCGTATTATTACAGACTTTAACTTGTGGCTTGGTGAATGGTGTCGGCTGCAAGGATTTGGCTTCATTTCTCATGGTAGCTCTGTTTGGAATGGAAATAAACTGTACAAAAAAGATGGTTTGCATCTTTCTCAAAATGGAATAAATGTTCTCAGTGAGCAGTTCAGAGGTTTTGTTAGGATGTATTTAATCTAGGTTGGGGGGGGGGGGGGTGAGGGAGGAGGGCAAAAGGGTGATAAAAATTCAATCCAATTGCTCCCCAAAACAAGGACAGAAGGTACCTGTAGCAAGTGTGTCAAATGCTCACAGTTTAGGGAATAAGATCCATGAACTTGTGGCAATAATGGCAACTGATAATGTAGATTAGTCGCTGTTACGGAGACATGGTATAATGAGAAAAATGACTGGGACATAATACCAGGGTATTCTTTATATAGAAAAGACAGGGAATGTCCAAGAAAGGGGGAAGGGTGGCCCTGTATGTGAAGGATAGCATAAAATCTAGCCTAATAAAAGTTAGTGAGGCGAACATAGAGTCCGTTTGGGTTACATTACAATTTGGTAATAACACAGTAACTTGTGTAGGTGTGATTTATAGGCCCCCAGGACAAATAGAAGAATTAGATAATCTACTAGTTGAGGAAATAGCTAAAATGACAATGAAGGGGGAAGTTATTATCATGGGTGACTTTAATCTTCCTGATGTGAACTGGAAAACCAAAATAGCTGCTTGTGCCAGGCGCACACATATTCTAAACTCCCTACTGGGATTGTCTCTAAAACAAGTCATTGAGGAGCCAACTCGTAAAGAGGCCATACTAGATTTAGTGTTAACAAATGGAGATTTGGTATCAGATATTGCTGTCGGTGAACATTTAGGATCCAGTGATCATCAGTCAGTGTGGTTTAATATAAGAACAAAAACCACACAAAAACAAAAGTTTTAGACTTTAGAAAAACAGACTTTTCTAAAATTAGAATATGTGTAAAGAAGTCATTATCAGACTGGAGCAATTTAAATGGAGTCCAGGAGAAATGGGACTATTTAAAAGTTGCACTGCTGAAGGCAACAGAAAATTGCATTAGGCGTGTTCGTAAATGCAAAAAATTCAAGAAACCACTGTGGTACTCTGCAGATGTGGCCAAAATAGTAAAAAACTAAATGTTAGCATTTAGTAAATATAAAGAAACCCAGAGTGAGGAAGACAATGATCTAAGGTTAGGCAGAAAGAGGCTAACCAAGTTATAGGAGCTTCCAAACCATAAACAGAAGAGAAAATATCACAGTCAGTAAAAAAAAAAAAAAAAAGGACCCCTAGTCACCTTGATTGGGGGAGGGGGGAGGATTTTCATTTAGGGCCCCCACCCGCCGCTCAGTGGTGGGGGCCGGGGTGGACAGTAGATCCCCCCCCCTACTGAGCGGTGGGTGGGGGCCGGGAGGACGGTAGGTTCAGCCCCCCCCCCACCATTCTTATCTAGGGCCCCCACCCACCGCTCAGGGGTGGGGGCCGGGGGGGACAGTAGGTCCCCCCTTATTGTTTTTTTAGGGTCCCCACCCACCGCTCAGGGGTGGCGGCCGGGGGGAGGACAGTAGGTCCCTCCCCTCATTATCTTCATGGCCCCCACCCGCCGCTCAAGGGTGGGGGCCTGGGGGGGGGGGGATGACAGTAGTTCCCCCCCTCATTATCTTCATGGCCCCCACCCGCCGCTCAGGGTGGGAGACAATAGGTCAGCCACCCCCTTATTTTAATTTATGTAATTTTTTTTTCTACAGTGAGCAGCCACAGACATGCCCCTACTCGTGGTATAGCGAGTAGGGGCATTCGGGAGATTTTAATCTCCCTTGCGCTATTATGGGGGTCATATTGCCCCCCCCCATAGAGTGAGAGGGGGACCTGGGGGGCTTAGGAAGTGGCGGGGAGCACAGCTCCCTGCCGCTTCTATATAGTTACATATTACAAGGAGGGAGCTGCGCGCAGGTAGCTCCCTCCTTGTAACAAACTGAACGAACAAACCAACACTGATACTCAGTGTTAGTTTGTTCATCTGATTTTTTTCTATTCATTCATTCGTCTGTCTGATGAATGAATGAATAGATGAAATTCCCGTTCGCATGTCCAGGTGTTTCACTGGGCATGTGCGGTAATCTCACAGTCTGTCTAGTGTGGGCAGATGACGTGTCCCACAGAGACTTCACCTACCCACACAAAGATGGCGGTGCCCTGAATATAGATCGGGGCAGAAAATAAAGATCAAAAAAGAGGTAATATGGGGGGCTTAGGGGCATTTGGGGGTGACTAGGGGGTCAATTGGATGTAGTGGAGGCGGGAGGGGGGTTAAAAAAAAACAAAAAAACGGGATTCGGCATGACAGTGCCACTTTAAAAGAAGAAAAACTACCACAACAACAAGCGGACATAGTCTTAAATTAGAGGGGCAAAGGTTTAAAAATAATATCAGGAAGTAATACTTTACTGAGAGGGTAGTGGATGCATGGAATAGCCCAGTGTTTCCCAACCCAGTCCTCAAGGCACACCTACCAGTCCAGGATTTAAGGATTACCCAGTTTTGTCTAAGGTGTTTTTAGAAAAAAAAAGAAAAAACACCTTAGACACAACTGGGTCACCCCTAAATCCTGGACTGGTAGGTGTGCCTTGAGGACTGGGTTGGGAAACACTGGAATAGCCTTCCAGCTGAAGTGGTAGAGGTTAACACAGTAAAGGAGTTTAAGCATGCGTGGGATAGGTATAAGGCTATCCTAACTATAAGATAAGACCAGGGACTAATGAGAGTATTTAGAAAATTAGGCAGACTAGATGGGCCGAATGGTTCTCATCTGCCGTCACATTCTATGTTTGTATGATGTGGATCTTCATCAGCTAAATAACTACTTTTGGCAACTGCTGATCAATAGTTCCACTTGGCAGTTCAGCACTTGACAGTCACTGTAGCGTAGTTTTGCCAGATCTGTCCCAATGTCTAGCTCCTGAATTTGACAGTTACAATTTTGGCTTTGTTTATGGGAGCTTACACAGAGCTACAAGCTGGGCAGAACCAGACGGTCAGTTTAATTATTTCTTCACTAAGATCATCAGAAACAAAGACACAGACTCAAAGACTTGCTACATTAATGTGTGCTTTTTGTTTAATTTTAAAAAAATATATATACCGGTACTTATATTTCTTGGAGTTGTGAAAGAACTTCCTGTAAAATATTCTGACACAGTGAGATATAGATGGAATCATAAAAGGTATTTAACCCCTTAAAGGACCACTATAGGCACCCAGACCACTTCAGCTTAATGAAGTGGTCTGGGTGCCAGGTCCACCTAGGATTAACCCTTACTGCTGTAAACATAGCAGTTTCAGAGAAACCGGGGTAATCCAGCCTCTAGTGGCTGTCTCACTGACAGCCACTAGAGGCGCTTCTGCGCTTCTCACTGTGGCTTGATTAACCCTGCAATGTAAACCTAGCAGTTTCTCTGAAACTGCTATGTTTTTGGCGCAGAGGTTTAAATCTAGGGGGACCTGGCACCCAGACCACTTCATTGAGCCGACGTGGTCTGGGTGCCTATAGTGGTCCTTTAAAGGACCACTCTAGTGCCAAGAAAACACTCGTTTTCCTGGCACTAGAGTGCCCTGAGGGTGCCCCCACCCTCAGGGTCCCCCTCCCGCCCAGCTCTGGAAAGGGGTAAAACTTACCTTTTTCCAGCGCTGGGCGGGGAGCTCTCCTCCTCCTCTCCGCCCCGTCGGCTGAATGCGCACGCGCGGCAAGAGCTGCGCGCGCAGTCAGCCGGTCGCATAGGAAAGCATTAACAATGCTTTCCTATGGACGCTTGCGTGCTCTCACTGTGATTTTCACAGTGAGAATCACGCAAGCGCCTCTAGCGGCTGTCAATGAGACAGCCACTAGAGGATTAGGGGGAAGGCTTAACCAATTTATAAACATAGCAGTTTCTCTGAAACTGCTATGTTTATAAAAAAAAAATGGGTTAACCCTAGCTGGACCTGGCACCCAGACCACTTCATTAAGCTGAAGTGGTCTGGGTGCCTAGAGTGGTCCTTTAAGACGTTAATAAACTATAATAATTGTCAACCTAGAGTTCGTGCTGTATCTAGCATGCCCACAGCCATTTGTTGGTAAGCTTCTAAACAACTGCATGGTAAGATGTAGCTCAACTGATAAACTGCAACTAAGTAACCAACAAGATTTATAAGGGATGTGACAAGTGGAATAGAATTTAAGAAAAAAATAAAATTACATGTCCATTCATCAGGTGTCCACGATTTACTCCATGGTATATTTAATCACAGGGTAATATACCCCTTTCAGTCACATTTCCCAAATGCCCTCACCCCAGGTCTCCAGGAAAGAGTACCAGGACGGAGCAGCCCCAGCACCAAGGCACGGTGGTTACAGCAATAACAAGTGTTGGCAAATAGTTACACCAATAGTAAAATGTAAAGTGCTAAATGAAAAAGGGTGTTTCTAGTCCTATGCTAGTAGCCATTGCAAGCCTAGCAAACTGAATGAACCTGAGTTTCACTGATTTACAACTGGTTTGTCACAACCTGTTTAAGACTACTAAACCGTGCATTGTCCTGACCAAACAGTGGCAGGTCAACCATCATAATAGGTGGAAAGCAAGCAGCATAAAAGGGTGACAATGTCATGGAAAAAGATAGCGCATCTTTCAAAGTAGGTGTGATTGCACAGATCAAGATGCAACCTGGAATATGGTCCCCTCATATTAAGATCAGCTGTCACAACCTGAATCTCCGGGTGAAAACTGGAAAAGGTGCCACCAAGAAGTCTTAGTAAAAGAACTCATAAGCTTTCCTCTTGCTTAGTTGCTGTCAATTTTACTTTTACCAAGGACTCAGCATTCCAGCTAGGTCAATGGCAGAGTGTATTAAAGTTTAGGACACAACCCTGGCTTTGTCACATGGCAGAAAAGGAACTATCCACTAGCTCAATACGGTGTTCAGCAATTGTGATACCATTATAAAGTGCCATAGATGTTGTCAAACCATCACAGAGAGAAGAGAACATGAGGGTAACAGAGAGACGAGTAGTTAGGTGTAGTAGAGGGAAGTAGAAGTAACACAATACTCCAAACACCATAACCACAACAGCACGCTATAATGATTACGGTGTCAGGGGTGCCCTTGCATGCTCTTAATGCAAGTAGTAAAACCATTTAGTAACAGTTTGACTTCTTTGCTGGAAGCTCTATTAATTGAGCTAAGCCTGATGGTGCGGGCTCTGGGGTGTAAGCAGATCTATGGAGACGTGCCAGTGATACAACTTGCATCACCAGCAATGCTTTGTCCCCACCCCCAACGGGCACACCAGGTTGACTGACAAAATCAGTGAAGAGCTCCATTAGGAGCTGCATATGCTCAACACCCTCTGCATGAGCTCAATGTCCAGACAGAAAATGTATGCACTTGTGCTACACTGATTGAGGGCATTTCCCTGGTATTTCCAGATGCATGACACCAGGGAACAAACAAATTCAGAACATTCACGCAGACCCAAGGACAGTTAGAAAGTATGTCACTGTAGTGTTTATGGTGCAAGAAGTCCCCGGTTAGTTTTGGAACAATATGTCAAAGCAAATGCTCTAATTTGAGCCCCTATTGTACAGCTCAGCTAATGCATAAGTGCACTTTAGCATTAATTTGTCCGACCTTGATAGGCTGGAAATGCTGGACAGACTTATTATGCACAGCCCTCTCAGTCTATCACTGTCATCCAAATTAGAATAGCTAAGGAGGAAGTTCACTTCTCTATTGTCAGACCCACAGCAGAATGGCTGTGTTTTTGGTGATGGGAGAATTCTACATTTTGTTAAATGGTAACTCCAACCTCCATCAACACTTCTACTTTTAGAAGTGGTCATGAAACAAGTAATTTGTAAACGCAGCGTTTCTGCTCGAAGAGTGAGAGATCTGCTATTTTGTGTGGCGGTCTAGTAACACCTCCAGTACACTTTAGTACAGAACTCTGTTTGAACTGTCTAATGTTAATTCTGTGCAAAAATTACACCTGTCGTCAGCACAGATCGCATGTTGACTAAAGACTTAATCAGCTTCAATCCTTGCAGGGAGAAGCCTGTATGCTTTCTCATTTGTTCCTTCCCAGCCCTCCCCACATTCTCTGTCAAGCATCCCCACCCTATGAACACCAAGCTCACCCCACACTTCCTACACTCCTGGGTTCTGAGCGGGGGACATGAGTTCTAAATCTGTGAAAACAGTCCAATCAAATGCTTTGATTTAGTAAACTGTGATCATCACCTTAAAGGAACACTTCAAGCACCATAACTAGTACACCGTGCTGTAGTGCCAGAAGTACAATGGCCTCCACCCAATGTAAGTAGTCAGATTGCCTTAGAATTGTTTCATTTTTTTACCTGGAGTCTGTCAGGCCATGCTTGCCACTTCAAACTACATCAGCCAGAAAACAGTCTGGGTGGGAACTCCCACCATTGGCTGAGAGAGATCAGCCAATCTTGCACAACAGGGCTCGCATCAGGAACGTAAAGGGAGCTCCTAAGGAGAATATTCCGCCTGTCTGGCTGATGTAGTGGAGGTAAGGAGCAGCGCCCAACAGAGACCCAGGTGAGAAACTAAAATGGTTTGCCAATTTACACAGGGTGCGTGCTAGGGCACTTGTGACACCAATATACAGTTACTACACATATATGTACCTATAGTGTAGCAAAAACGACAATTTGACATAAAGTAATGCAATTTGTATACTCAGTGGCATTAGATTCAAGATGCGTCACAGGCACACCTCTCCATAAGTCTGCACATATTCCAGAGCCTGCACTGTCAGGATTGCAATGCAAACTCATCAATAAGATTGAAATCCAGGTGACTGATACACAAACAATACAATATACATACTCCTAACCAGCTGAATACAAGCATTTTACATGTAAGTATGCCATATAGCTCATTAGGAACAATATTACTTTCATTTATGCATATCTGTAGGCCAACAAGAAACAGTTCTTCAATTGCATCCCAAATATTTCCTCTGGGACAAATTAATTCTAGATTAAAGTCACATGACCAGAGAGAACACAGAGGTTTAACATATTTGTTGCAATACCATCAGAAATTTGTTTTACGGCTGATTTTATGACTGTCAAGCCCCAAGAAAAAAGAATAGTGACGGTACTAGAAAGCTTTCATTTTAATTATATTTAAGCCACAATAATTAACACCTTTATTCTACTTGTCTCTTGTTTATGTATGTTCAAAGCTATTGAAGAATGAGTAAGACAGACTTGCTTAATTTTGTTCAGACTAAACCTCTGAAGCATGCAAATAATGCATTTCCTAGGTGGAACACCACTTAACTTTCTACTTTCAGGCCCCTGGCAATATAACAATTAATACTTTCGATCCATGCAAATATCTCTAGAAACTAGTTTGTCTCTGACCCTAAGAGAGAAAGCTATGAGAATATATATGGGACTTTATCTCCACTCCTCCCTGCAAGCCATGGGCACTTGTATACAACCCCATGCGGAGGTCCTGCTGAACTTTTGACCTGCCCATAGTTTGCTCTGTTTTAACCGATTCTGGGCCAAGGAACTCAACCTCCACACTGCTGTTTCCTATGCGATATGTACAACCCACGTGCCTTATCCATCGAATTCTGCAAACTGCTCAATAGGACAGCTCTTGCCAAAACAATTCATATTGTGTACAGGCCTATGACAACAGAGTAACTGGGCATAGTAATAGACACATGCATGAGATCAACATTGACTTGTTTTTGTTTTATCAATTTTATAGGTTTAGTATCAATATCTCATTCCTATTCATTGATATTGATGACATACATATTCAATCCTACCCTAACAAACTATAAATTATTTTCTCTTGAATAGGCAGTTATATAGCAATATAATACAATAGAACAATCAGGTTCACAAATTGTGTTTACATTGTGATAAATAATGAGCCAACAAATCAGTTTATAATTTGATTTTCCCTTATGACATGGTTAAACCTCACTCCTGTGCCCTGATTATTGTTACTGGGTTCTTAAGCAATTAAGAGGTTAAAACGCCACCCAGGGCAGTTTGAAAAGAGCACTGTTGTATATCACAAGCAAAAGGGCCAAGAAGTGGGGGTTGTTAGGAACACCTGCACCTACCCAGTGCCAAGGTTCCTCCCCCATTATTGCCCCATAAACAACATAGTAAAAGGCAGTGAAGCTGAAGCTACAAGACAACACAATCGTGGCTCTACGTCCTCTTATTGTGAACCTACTGCACAACAAAGATAATTGCAATACTAACAGACACTGAGATACATTATATGTCAATTCAAGCCACATTTCCTAAAAAAAAAGCCACTGTTTAAAAGGGTATGCACACAGGATGGAGGAAGCCCTATTCAGAGATGTAGACAGACTATGGAAATCTTACAAATAACAGTAGGTTGACCACTTTCTCATTTCAGGATGACTGTATCAAGTCAATGAAAAATCCTCCGTCACCCTATGCATTTTTCCTGCTGCTACCCAAAGGGTATAATTATTGCTAGCGTATTGCTTACATTAAATGGAGCTTAAAGAGATCTGATAAACAAAGTAACAAAAGGGCTTTAGACAAATGTGCATTTGCATTAAGTTCTTTGTCTCTATGCATAGTCTGCAATTAATATCTCCCCAGACCACAACAAAGACGGTTTGATCAATTTATTTTTAGTGTGTTGCAAAACAGGAGGCACTGGTATGTATCAATAAGGGTAACTGCTGCAACCTATTGATCTCTGTCAGACCTGGGCCTATATAGTCATGAATACCACCAGTCAGCAGCTATCCAAGCTGCAACTGTCAGCACAGAGGGGAAGCAGCTGAGGGGCAGTGCTGATGGAGTTAACGTATTCACTGAAACTTTAAAACCAATACGTGGCATTTTACAAGAACAAATTCAGATTCAACCTCTTAATAAATTAGAGCAGTGCTATATTTACAGCAGTCCTCCCAATTGTCCCGCTATTGTGCTGTAGTGGCTTTTGCTCTAGAACGGCCCTGGTGCCATCCGGCTATAAGTAGTCAAACCATTTTACTGTGGTTTGACAACTTAGATGGGTCCCATGGCTTACCTGCACAACATTCGGTGTTCTCTGGTCTCTATAGAATAAAGCATGGTGAATACAGGATCGCAATCAATGTTCAAGAGCACTTATGCCTCGTTTCCACTGAGCGGATCGGTTCGGGTTGGTACAGTTTGGAAGGTTTAGAATGGACCAGCCCATTCTGGTGAGCGTTTCCACTGCAAGTCAGACCTTCAGGGCCATGCAGGGTTTAGAAAAAATGCTCTTCCTGTCCACCAATCAATGGATTGTATAGTAGATCCGCCCTAACCGAACCGTTCCATTTTCTATGGCCCTACATCTGAAGCAGGGCCCTGAATGGATCGGTACGGTTCGCTTGTATGGACCACTTTCATAATGGAAACACCCAAAATAGCGAACCGTACCGAACTGAACCGAACCGATCCGCTCAGTGGAAACGAGGCATTAGTCAACGTTTTCAGCCAGCCCTGCATGACCTAGCGGCTTTTTTTTTTTTTTTAAACAAAGCAATAGTCTGCTGAAGAAGGAGATATATGTAGGTGATGCATTCACAGGCACCTGGCTGGACCCAGTGAAGCTATTAAACAGTACTTAACTTAAAACAGTGCCAGGGCACTCCTGGCATGAAAGCCACTACTGAGGGCTGTAGTGTTTATAGTGCTTGGAGTGTTCCTTTAAAAGGGGCATTTGGACCACCATGACTATGTATGCTTCTTGCATAAGTTAAGGTAAGGAGGTCCCTGCACACACACTCTTATAAATAGAGGAATGTGCAAAATCCTACACAGGTCTATACATTCACCAAGCTGACCTAGGGACATGTACTACAGTATACAAGTTTCCACCTTCTATAACAGTCTGCAGATATGGTCAATGCTTAATCTTACCAAAAGCTCCATCCACAAAACCATGAATGTAGCCAACAATAAGAAATTTCTTCTGAAGCACGTCTCTTTGACAAACGCTGAAATAAGCAACTAGTTGGTCATACAGTCGGCATACAGTTTTCCTGGGCCTACCAGATATGGCATACTAAATTTAAAAAAAATAAAATAAATACTCACCAACTTGTAAGACGCAGTAAGTGCCTGAGCCCAAGCAAATCTTCCTCGACCAGTGTTCTACTGATTTGATTTAGTGTGGTGAAAACACAAAGTCTTATTATTTATAGGGTAACAACCTATTCTGTAGTACTGTGCAATTGGGTAAAAAACAAAAACAAAAAAACATGCAACCTAATTAACTGAATACCAACAAATAATCTGTAATAAAATATATGGATAATGAAGCAGCTTAAAGGGAGATGCTAACCTTGGTTCTACAAGGCAAACCTTGCCTCTGCAGATGTTAGTAAAAATGTTGTTCCACAAAGCTCAGCAAACCTTCGGGAAGCCATGGTTAATCGTTAGTCTCCCCAAAACTACAAATGGACACCCACTTGAATTGCATGAAATTATTGACTTTGCTTCAAACTTTCTTACAATTCATGAAAAGCAAAATGGTTAAAGAAATAAGCTCATTGGAGCATGGACCTCATTTATCTCTCGCTCCTGTTAACATTTGCAAAAAGTGGTCTCATTTGCGGTTGTATCCCCACATTTATGCTGCAGAATTTGTCAGCACTATACAAATGCCAAAAGTAGTATTAATAATGCAACCCTGAAAATTGCATTTGCTTCTTATATAAACTAGCATAAAAGCTGCACCCTCCTCGGGGGGAGTCACAGGAAGCGCAATGTAAAATTTTTATCTCATGTAACTCTGCATTGACAAACCTGGTAGCCATTTGGCTAGGACAATGTGTAGATAATTATTCCACAAAACAGGACTGTCGCAGAGTGCCCTCTAAGAAACAAATGCCAATTCCATTGTTACGATTCCCTGGTTTTCCCCACATGGTCACTGGCTATGCACAGGAAAGCATGCACTAATTCACAGGGGAGTTAGTACTGCCAGTCCCTGACAGAGGAGGGCAGTAAAATGAAACAGGATTATCCTGGCTTACTTACACCTGCACCTACCTTGCATCAGAGAGTGTAAGATGTGCCACTCAGGGACCATACCTAGATTTAGATCGAAAAAGAAAGCCTCTATGGATATTGCTTGAATCTCTCAGTTCAAACAATATGGTGAGCTTTGTAAGTGATAATAGTTATACTACTACATCCAAATATAAGTTAAAGTACTTTAACATTTAATATAAATCAAGATGACCCCTCAAGTTTTCCCACAGTTTCAAAATAGTCGTCTTCTTGTATGCATGAAAAACAAAATGTCAAAAAGTAATGTTTTGTGAAATGCCAGAGCTTAAATAAAAAGAAAAATGCAAGGCAAACTCAATTTTTAATTTAAAAAAATAAATAAATATATATATATATATATATATATATATATATATATATATATATATATATATATATATATATATATATTTCCATGCTGCAACACGAATACCAATTCTCAAATTACTGATTAACTTTGCTCATCCAACAAGAGCTACAATATCTAAAGCCTTGTATCCCAAGGTGTAACGATGATTAGCGGTTCTGCAGGAGCACACAAACAGCATTGTTACAGCCTAGTGGCTAATGTATAGATATGCAGATACTGATAGTATCACTTCAGTCTCAGGATTGTTAACTATTTCTTTTTTTTTTTTTTTTTGTCAATCTTTGTTTTTATTGAGGCATATGATGGTACAGTACAGAAAATAAAGTGATGGGTTAATGCATGTAAAACATACAGTTTGCATAAGTGTACACATTAGTTGCATGTATTCCCAAGAGTATCAGCCTCTTTTTTTTTTTTTTTGTTTTGAAAGTTTAACAGTAGAGTTATCCGTATAGGTTACACAGACTAAGCAA
Organism: Pelobates fuscus; assembly: GCF_036172605.1. NCBI lineage: Eukaryota > Metazoa > Chordata > Amphibia > Anura > Pelobatidae > Pelobates > Pelobates fuscus. The sequence goes on from NC_086319.1 coordinate 167,591,253, forward strand.
ATAAAAGAGTTACAAGATAATTACGCTTATGGTTTGTTCGGTGAAGACGATTTTAAGCAAGCTAGAAATGGGTGCAATACCTCAGATAATGCTAATAACAGGTTAAGAGCACGTATAGCGAGACTGCATGTGGCCTAGTACAGCATTTGGTGGTAAGTTACATTATGTTAGGCTACCCGAGGGGTCTACCAGGTAGTACACAGGTATATGTTTTTCGATTAAGTAGCATAGGTTAGTTTCTGTGGTAATCATTCCAGTCATCTGGACTAGGGTAATACACTGCTAAAACATAACATATTTAACAGAAACAGGACACGCTGATTCTGGGCTAAGACAAAAACACTGCCCCGACATCTCCTGCTAGAGCAAAAATATGTAAAATGCTAAGCCAGGCACAAGGGGGTCTATTGGTAGCATGAGAAGGGGAAAATACCACCAGTGGTCTGCCACTCGGGCTAGTCCTCATCATGTCCAGTGACAGGGGGCCAGATCAGGACCCAGAGTCCCGCTTGCTTTCGGTGCCGTTAAGCTGCTGACCAGAGTCTCTGTGTTGGCTATGCTGTTTCCGAGGGTCGCTCGTCTTCCGCCTGAGGCCTTGATGGGCACTCGCGCCTGTGTGCCATTGGACCCATCTTCAGGACCGTGGGCCCAGGGTTCCGCCGGGCCCCTAGCTTCTCCCTGGGTGTATGGCAGGCTGTGGGGGGGGGATTCCTCCCGATGAGCACCCAGCTCAGATGAAGCGTGTGCGGACCTCTCAGCAACGTAGCGGTATATGTGTCAGGGGTATTTCTGGGTGTCTGTACCCGTACCTGAAAATGCCTCGGGTGCCAGAGCGGGTGGTGGCTGCAGGTCGTCCTGCTGGTCTCCGCCATCTTGTGCACGAGTCTAGGTTGCATGTTAGTGCACGTGTGTGGGGCTGGTAAGCGTGTGTCCTGCAACAGTAATTCTCTGGACTGTAATGCTGCTGGAGAATGTGGGTCTTGGGATTCAGGCGACTCTGTGTACCATGCCAGATCGTTTCTGCTGTCGGCCCCATGCGATCACCGCTCTCGCGGCCTCCGCCATCTTTGCCGCGTGTCTGAGGCCTGTATGATGTACTGCTAGCTCCTCCGCTTGTTGCTTAAAGCATGGACCGGGATCACCCCCCCGGTCCGGTGGGGGGGGGAAACAGGACCGGGTCCGCCGTTGCGCTCAGTGCGTTCCGGGCTCCGTTGGGCAGGATAGTGGAGCGGCGGCCGTCCACTCCACTCACCGCCAGGCAGGCACCCGCTGGTTGCTGCAGGGTACCCCTCCTCCGGGGGGCTAAAACTCCGCGAGCAAGCCTCTCCCCGGCTCCGGTAGCCCGTGTGCCTTGCGGGTCGAGGTTGGTAGTAGTTGATTTCTGATTTATTGTCGATTTTTGGGTGAAATTGGGTAGCTTGTGCGGGAGCTGTGCTTGCCTGCGACCGCTTGGCTCGGCGGCCCGGCCCCGCCCCTTGTTAACTATTTCATTAGAAGAGGGCTGGTTAAGTTACACACCATTCTAGCAGTCGTGGCTAAGCACAGGTGCCCATAACAATCAGTTGCAGCGAGCAATTGTTCTTCAGATGCAAACTCCCAGCCTGTTTTGCACGCTCTGTTTGTTACATGGGGCCAACTGGGAGGACCCAGGTGCAGGATGCTGTATGCACACCGCAGCACAGCAGCTGGAGAGCTGATTATAGGGGCGAGAAGGGACTTATAAAGCAGCCATAGACCCTGTGAATCCTCTCATCAGCAATCCTGTCACACAAGCCCTAGAGGAGCTAAGCAAACTGAAAACTAACAAAACAACTCTTACCTTTCCTAACACTGTCACTGTAGCAACATTAACCCCTTGCAGCCATGAGGGAAGAACTGGAAGAAGGGGAAGAGCTTATATTCCATTTTTTTTTTTTTTTTTTTTTACACCTCTTGAAATTATTTTGCTGGCATAAATAGGCAGGTGTGCGTCTGCATGGGTAACTTATTAAGAAGATAATTAAAAAAAAAAAAAAAACAATTGATGAATAGGGGAGTAGTAGTAACTACTACGTCTAAGGGAAAAAAATATAGTTCATCATCCTCAGAATTAAGAGCGGCTAACAACTTGAGGTTTTAAAAGGGTTGCCATGCTTGTCACGGCAATATCTTAAACTGCCAGTACTAGCACGGGAGGGGTTAAAATGCACAGCAAAAACAGCACTGGGTTAACAGGGCCTACAATAGTTGCATATATAAAGAATGCTTTCTAGCAGAGTTTGCAAATATCCTGGCGCAATGGCCATACTGCTCTCCTAACTATAAAGGTTATAAAAGATCAAAGTTGCATCTCTAGGAAATGGTTGCCATGTTGCACGGAGCTGAATGTGTTAACCCGTCTTACAGCTGGTTGAAGTGGCTCAGACAAGGCTTGTAATAAGCTTTGTGTCTCCAGCTGATTATCTTCAAACCCCTTCCATCTTCATTTGCCCACTTCACTCCAAACAGGGGAGGGAAGCACATCAGCCACAGAGCACTGACCAAGCACAGAGCATTGCAGACGATGACAGTAGTTAGTTGTATGAAATGGGACTCTCACTGCGACCTTTTGCCACTACTCCTTATTACATGTGGATGAAGGTGATTTAACGTGCTAAGCCGAAGTAAAGGTTTCCACGTTGTTAAATCCACAGCATTATCTCCCTTTTATATTTAGGCACATGCTAAAGGAATATATTATGCGAGGCGAGCAGCAGAGCCTAATACGTTTTAAAAACTGAGCTCTCTATCTGTAATACGGACTCAGAGACCATGGCATTGAGCTGGGAGAATATATGCTTCCTAAGCCGCAAGGGTGCATATGTGCAAGCCTTCGAGCAACAGGATTTATTTATTCATCTCCTTTAGTAAAGATGTAGACAAAGCACTACAGCTCACTCAAATATTATTAAAAATAAAACAAAAACATTTACTCCTACCCCTACCCCTCTAATAACTATTATTGAGTGCTGCAGGTTGGGTTTATCAGATATTTGTTGTGTTTTACGCATTATAGAAAATAATCGCCTTGAATGTACCTACGCTGACTATCCTGCAGGTATATCCTGCAGGAAATTTCAATTAGGAAGTGGCTGAAACCTCGCAGCCAATCATGTTCTCCAACAGATTGTTATGGGAAGCTACAAGCATAAAATCCATTTATCAGCAAACAGTGCTGCCCACGATATAGCATTCAGAAGAAGAAAAAAAGAAAAGAAAAAAACACTCGCTCAACTGAATGGAAACTGCTTAAAACCAATTCACATCTCATTATGTTTTGAAAATAAATGTCACATGAGGCTGTGTCTTAACATTTCCTGCTACCTTGTTTCTTGGAAGAGGAAAACCAGCTAATCTACAAGACATTTTTTTTATTTTAGATTTTTTTTTAAACCTTGCATCATGAAATAAGGCTTTTTATGCCGTTATGTCAGCTGCATTAGTACATGTAATGCAATAGTTAAAGGGGCACTTTTTCTTTCAGTTTTACTTTCTTTATGCTGATTGCATCTTAAAGCATTTTGTAAATACAACTAAAAGACATCCATAAATATGAACTACATTACACAATTCACATACAAGCATTAAACCTCCAGGCAAAATGTCAGCAGACATCTACCATTCATTCAGTTAGCCAATCTTATGTTTTGAGGTTTCGCTTTTCAGTGATTTAAAATAAAAGCTCTGCGTTCAACAGCAAGAAGCCAGACAAACACAGTGCTAGAGCATCAGCCAGTTTCACCCATCAGCATCTTCAGCCTGGCGTGGTCCTGTGCTACGTAGAGTAGGGGAGGAGACAAGGAGGCGGTTTTACTACAAACTAGGGGAGTAGAGCCAATGTGAAGAGAAAAAAAAAATCCCATTTCCATCATAACACAATGCCACGTGCTTGTAATCACATCTACTCTGAACAGAGAAAGCCTGCTCAGAACTGCAATCCTAAATCCTATACAATAGACCAGTTATATTAACAGTTTGCATTCTTTTGAATGTATTGCTTGTTCCCTTGTAACCTTTTCGCAGACAAAGGCATTGTGCTGACTAAATGTAAACCAACTAAAATCCAAATAACAAAACAAACGTAATAATACATAAAATAATGGAATACTACAGAAGCAGTGTAGATTGTTTCACTATACAGCAAATTACCACTTTAATAAAAACTTGTTCAATTAATTTTTATAATATAAAACACGCAAAACTGCCCAAGAAATCGTATCCCCAGATGGAATAGGAAACAGCTATTTCTAGGCTAACTCACTAAACACTTAATAAACATTATAAAAGTTTAGCTGACAAGTATTTCCAGCTCAGCTATGTGTGACCTATATACTGAAAAAAGCTAACCTAGGAATACAAAATAACTGCTTAGTGGATATACTTCTTACTGGTAATACTGTATATGTTCTACACCAAGAGTACCCAAAAGGTAGATCCACAGATGCTTTAAAACTACAGTTCCCATGATGCTTTGTCATGTTAAAGTTGTCTTGGGATCCCCTTGTCCACACTATCTAGCATTTGTAACAGTTTCTGTTACATGTTTAATTTTCCCACCATAATAATTCTGAAGCACTGCAACAGACAATTAACAAGTTGGGCTACCTGTGAATGGGGCGGGGCGGGGCGGGGAGGTTAGCAGTGAAGCACTACACTGAAAGAGTTACAAGCAAAAATAAATAAATGCCCTAGCCCTTTCCAATATTAAAGGATGTGTAATATGTTGTAATTGTAAATTTGTACAGTGTATAGCAGTGTTTCCCAGGTTACTGGGGGTGAAATTAGTTAATATTCCACAATGCATTCCAGGGACCTTCCTTACCTGACTTAAGACATGCATTAACACTACAAACAGAATGTTACATTGTCCGGTTAAGTGACAAGCTGTTATATTCACACCACACAGCACTTTTCAGGACAATACACATCCTGCTTTTGCTAGGGGCAAAGACGTCCCCCACCACCACAGCCCAAAAGGCCTTATGCATCTACATGTAAGCTTAACAGAGGGGAATGCATAAAGATCTAAGATGTTGCATTAATCACATATAGTGGAGTGAAAAAAATACATATTTAGTGACTGACAATTTCATTACATTTAAAAACAAGAGTTGCTATACAATTGCCATAAATAAAAATGTCGAAAAAGCTCCCATAAATAAAGTTGACCCTAAAACAGATTGAATGTCTTATTTAATGCCCTATTATTAAAAACGATATGGCGGATATTGGAGAATATGCAACAGGAATTGTCTATGAGTTGTGGTACATGTTTGGAATTAATGTCATTAGATACAAAGCAAAATGTCACCACAAAAACAAAATTTGACACTTAAAAGTCATGTCATCAAGGAATCACATTCCAGCCCCATAAATTTATGACAGTTCTTCACATAACTGATGGTACTATAAACACTGAGTGATATGGGATATATTTCTAAACGTTTCAGTTCCAGTCCACTGTGATAAACACAGAAGCAGAGAACTAAAGAAAACAAAAGCCAACAGGCACGTGGCGTTAGATCCACTATATTGAGAGAGAGCTCTATAATTAACACATACTGCTTGCTAATCAGCTATGAAAGGGTTAGTCCAAATCTGCCTCTAGCACAAACCCACTGGAGTCACATTGTCCTCCTGCTAGATGCCTGCAGCCTCTGGAAGACACAAAGTCGCCAGAACAAAACAAACACAGGGGTTTCCCCAGCTCCTGAGACCCCATCACCCCACCCCCTCTCCCCTCCACCAACTATCTGCAAGGCCTACAACAAAACCTTTTCTATTACATCCACCAGATTGAATCCCAATAGAGAGCCACAGGAGGGACAAGGATATTTCATTAACCCCTTTCTAACATGTTTAACCCTTGAGAACTGTATGGGACAACTTTTGGAGAAGAAATTTGACTGGTGGGGATAACTCTATTGCACCTAAAAAAAATATTAGCAATTCGGTACTAAACTTTATATTTAAATAGCCCACACGATACTCAAGTGATATACCCAAAACCTGGCTGCCAAAAAAAATATTTAAAAGCCTGTTTTGTTAATAAATATCTGTCTGGTTCTTAAATACTACAAATATTTGTCAGTCGCTGCTTTTAGTGCCAGAGGAGGTTTAACTGTTACCCCACCTCCCCTCTTTATAAGCTTTGCCCTCCTGCCAGCTACCCATCTGTGTCACCCTCCTTGTAGGCTATACCACAACAAAGCAAAAAGCCCACCATACAGTATTGACATCCATTCAACCACTGCTTAATAACATAGCCCATTCGAATTAACTATTTTTTTTCCAATGAATGGTCAACCCCTTTCCTTCCACTAAGGTGGTTGAAAACCTTGTGGGAATCAATGCATTTTTAAATGTATTTTATTGGCATCCTGAACAGCAAAAAATTAAAGGAGTATAACAGTTTGACAATTGATTGGTTTCACCTTTGGCACTCATGTATATATGTATATACATTATACACAATGTAGGTACACAGATACAGGCAGAATATTTAAGAATGTAAATGATTGTTTTCACTATCTGCATGAAATGTTAACACCTAGGACATGAAAGCAGTCCTTTAACCCCTTAAGGACACATGACATGTCATTATTCCCTTTTATTCCAGAAGTTTGGTCCTTAAGGGGTTAAAAAAGGTCTGATTTGTGCAAAAATATCATTATGTAGCAGAGATAATGGGAGTCTAAGAAGTTTCTATCTATAAAGGCTGCCATTCTGCATTCAGGATAAGATGCAACAACAGATTAACATGTAAACTTATTATAACAATACAACATCAAGTCTGCACAAATTGTTTGGTCTGTTTAGGTCCCATGTGGTAATTTTAGGAATAGGGTACATTTTATTAAAAAGTCCTAAATACAGGGCACATGTAGCTAAAAGTTCAAGCACACATTCGTTAAGTTAAATCTGTTTGATTAATACGTTTTGGAATAATCACATTGTAAACATACAGAATAATTGTCTCAATAAATCCCTATACATTTCTTGAAATCCTTAAATTTGATTAGGACAAAATAAAAGTAGTAGTTAATCTAACAAATACACAGACCTATTACTAGTTAGCTGGCATATCATCACCAGGCTCTGGTTTTCCAACAGAAGGTACTAACGTTTAACAAATGACAACAACACTTAAAGCCAAAATATACAATGGAGTAGTACAAAACCAAGAAGATGGATTTCTAAACATTGCATGGATTAATTGGTAAATTAAGGGGGCGTTTAAGAATTGGAAATGTTTAAAGTTTAGCTGTATTTGTAATATAAGAGGGTTTGGGTGCTGGCTTAGGGAATCTTGAAACCATTTACACGTTATCCATTCAGAGTACTTGCTCATCCCAAATTCAAGATGAAACATGGTAAAAAAAAAAAAAAAAAAAAAAACATATGAGAAGACAGAGGGATAGACTGGAACCTGAGACTTCCAGGATACCGAAAATATTTATGGGTTTGCCCTTATCTACATGACTTACTCTCCAAATAAATTAGGTGTTTCAAGTTTTGGTAGACAATTACCAATCACACACATGCAATAGGGGCAACGTGAGTTACTCCATAATAACTGGTATTGTATCAGGCTAAAGGCCAACCCCAGGTGCTGACAGTGTGTGCAGACCGAGCACTCACTAGGGAGTTTTAAACTCGATCAGAAATAAAGCCAAACTGGACATATTCTCCAACTCACCCCTGGATCCAGCTCGGCTACTCTCGCCTTACATGTAAATACACAGAACAACTCTCCTTACTGTATTAACCCTGACTGAGAGTGTTCTGTATAGGGAAACCTCCTGAACCCACACAAGCCATTGATTTAAACATTCAGTACCATCCAGCCCCCTGTAGCAGCTCACCCTGTGCCAGCATTGCCCTGTGTAATTACCCCGGGGGTGCTTGTTTGGGACAGACACTCCCCTTTGCCCATTAACCCTGTGCAACCCACCCCCCATGTTTATCTGCCCTTCCAGCTGCCCCCACCCCTGGTAGGGCAAACAAACTAACTCTGGTACAGTTTGGGGCAGTGCCACTGTTACCCCCAGTTACTTTTCCCAAAGCCCCCAAAGGGGAGACCTGCACCCCATCACTCCCCCGGTACCCCGATCCCCGGGAGACCCTTACCTCTATCTCGAAGTCGGGCAGCTGGAAGGCGGTGCGGAACAGGGAGCAGAAATGGGCGATGGCTGGCACCTGCCAACAAGAGCGGAGCTCCCCCAGGGCACCGTCTGGGGGCATCCCGAGGGCAGCACCCCGAGCCCGGTCAGCGTACAATGTGAGCACCGGCCGGGGAGGCAGCAGATGGAGAGGGGGAGGGGGCTGGAGGGGAGGGGAGGAGAAGGAGGGACTCACACTAAAACTACACCCCCTGAGGGGACCCTGCGGCTACTGCACTCACTCACTTAATCACACTAACGCCCACTCTGGAAACCCTGCTGCACTCACTGAGCTCACACGACATCAACACCTTAGTGAGCCCTGATACTGCTATCACTGAGTGAACACTTCTACTACATCTATCACTGAGTGAGCACTTATACTACTCCTATCACTGAGTGAGCACTTATACTACTCCTAGCACTGAGTGAGCACTTATACTACATCTATCACTGAATGAGCACTGATACTCCTATTACTGAGTGAGCAGTTATACTACGTCTATCACTGAGTGAGCACTTATACTACTATCACTGAGTGAGCACTGATACTACATCTATCACCGAGTGAGCACTGATACTACATCTATCACCGAGTAAGCACTTATACTACTCCTATCACTGAGTGAGCACTTATACTACTCCTAGCACTGAGTGAGCACTTGTACTACATCTATCACTGAGTGAGCACTGATACTCCTATTACTGAGTGAGCACTGATACTCCTATTACTGAGTGAGCACTTATACTACGTCTATCACTGAGTGAGCACTGATACTCCTATCACTGAGTGAGCACTTATACTACATCTATCACTGAGTGAGCACCGATACTCCTATTACTGAGTGAGCACTTATACTACGTCTATCACTGAGTGAGCACTTATACTACTATCACTGAGTGAGCACTGATACTACATCTATCACCGAGTAAGCACTTATACTACTCCTATCACTGAGTGAGCACTTATACTACTCCTATCACTGAGTGAGCACTGATACTACATCTATCACTGAGTGAGCACTGATACTCCTATTACTCAGTGAGCATTTATACTACATCTATCACTGAGTGAGCACTTATACTACTCCTATCACTGAGTGAGCACTTATACTACTCCTATCACTGAGTGAGCACTTATACTACATCTATCACTGAGTGAGCACTGATACTACTCCTATCACTGAGTGAGCACTTGTACTACATGTATCACTGAGTGAGCACTGGTACTACATCTATCACTGAGTGAGCACTGATACTACTCCTATCACTGAGTGAGCACTTATACTACTCCTATCACTGAGTGAGCACTTATACTACTCCTATCACTGAGTGAGCACTTATGCTACATCTATCACTGAGTGAGCACTGATACTACTCTTATCACTGAGTGAACACTTATACTACATCTATCACTGAGTGAGCACTTATACTACATCTATAACTGAGTAAGCACTTATACTACTCCTATCACTGAGTAAGCACTGATACTACTCCTATCACTGAGTGAGCACTGATACTACTATTACTGAGTGAGCACCGATTCTACTCCTATCACTGAGTGAGCATCGATACTACTCCTATCACTGAGTGAGCACTGATACTACATCTATCACTGAGTGAGCACTGATACTACTCCTATTACTGAGTGAGCACTGATACTACTCTTATCACTGAGTGAGCACTGATACTACATCTGTCACTGAGTGAACACTTATACTACATCTGTCACTGAGTGAGCACTGATGCTACATCTATTACTGAGTGAGCACTGATGCTACATCTATTACTGAGTGAGCACTAATGCTACATCTATCACTGAGAGAGCACTTATACTAAATCTATTACTGAGTGAGCACTGATACTCCTATCACTGAGTGAGCACTGATACTACATCTATCACTGAGTGAGCACTGATACTCGTATTACTGAGTGAGCACTTATGCTACATCTATCACTGAGTGAGCACTGATACTCTTATTACTGAGTGAGCACTTATACTACTCCTATTAGTGAGTAAGCACTTATACTACATCTATCACTGAGTGAGCACTTATACTACATCTATAACTGAATGAGCACTTATACTACTCCTATCACTGAGTGAGCACTGATACTCCTATTACTGAGTGAGCACTTATACTACATCTATCACTGAGTGAGCACTTATACTACTCCTATCACTGAGTGAGCACTTATACTACATCTATCACTGAGTGAGCACTTATACTACTCCTATTACTGAGTGAGCACTGATACTACTCCTATTACTGAGTGAGCACTGATACTACTCCTATTACTGAGTGAGCACTGATACTACTCCTATTACTGAGTGAGCACTGATACTACTCTTATCACCGAGTGAGCACTGATACTACATCTGTCACTGAGTGAACACTTATACTACATCTGTCACTGAGTGAGCACTGATGCTACATCTATTACTGAATGAGCACTGATGCTACATCTATCACTGAGAGAGCACTTATACTAAATCTATTACTGAGTGAGCACTGATACTACTCCTATTACTGAGTGGGCACTGATACCACATCTGTCACTGAGTGAGCAGTGATACTACATATATTACTGAGTGAGCACTGTGCTACATCTATCACTGAGTGATCACTGATACTACTATTACTGAGTGAGCACTGATACTACATCTATCACTGAGTGAGCACTGATACTACATCTATCACTGAGTAAGCACTGATACTACATCTGTCACTGGGTGAGCACGGATACTACTATTACTGAGTGAGCACTGATACTACATCTATCACTGAGTAAGTACTGATACTACATCTATAACTGAGTAAGCACTTATACTACTCTTATCACTGAGTGAGCACTTATGCTACATCTATCACTGAGTGAGCACTGATACTCCTATTACTGAGTGAGCACTTATACTACTCCTATTACTGAGTAAGCACTTATACTACATCTATCACTGAGTGAGCACTTATACTACATCTATAACTGAGTGAGCACTTATGCTACATCTATAACTGAGTAAACACTTATACTACATCTATAACTGAATGAGCACTTATACTACTCCTATCACTGAGTGAGCACTGATACTCCTATTACTGAGTGAGCACTTATACTACATCTATCACTGAGTGAGCACTTATACTACTCCTATCACTGAGTGAGCACTTATACTACATCTATCACTGAGTGAGCACTTATACTACTCCTATTACTGAGTGAGCACTGATACTACATCTATCACCGAGTGAGCACTTATACTACTCCTATCACTGAATGCACACTTATACTACATCTATCACTGAGTGAGCACTTATACTACATCTATCACTGAGTGAGCACTGATACTACTCATATCACTGAATCAACACTTATACTACATCTATCACTGAGTGAGCACTTATATTACATCTATAACTGAGTAAGCACTTATACTACTCTTATCACTGAGTGAGCACTTATACTACATCTATATACTACATCTATCACTGAGTGAGCACTTATATTACATCTATAACTGAGTAAGCACTTATACTACTCTTATCACTGAGTGAGCACTTATACTACATCTATCACTGAGTGAGCACTTATACTACATCTATAACTGAGTGAGCACTTATACTACATCTATCACTGAGTGAGCACTTATACTACATCTATCACTAAGTGAGCACTTATACTACATCTATCACTGAGTGAGCACTGGTACTACATCTATCACTGAGTGAGCACTGATACTACTCCTATCACTGAGTGAGCACTTATACTACATCTATCACTGAGTGAGCACTTATACTACTCCTATCACTGAGTGAGCACTTATGCTACATCTATCACTGAGTGAGCACTGGTACTACATCTATCACTGAGTGAGCACTGATACTACTCCTATCACTGAGTGAGCACTGATACTACTCCTATCACTGAGTGAGCACTTATACTATATCTATCACTGAGTGAGCACTTATACTACTCCTATCACTGAGTAAGCACTTATACTACTCCTATCACTGAGTGAGCACTGATACTACTCCTATCACTGAGTGAGCACTGATACTACTCCTATTACTGAGTGAGCACTGATACTACTCCTATTACTGATTGAGCACTGATACTACTCTTATCATCGAGTGAGCACTGATACTACATCTGTCACTGAGTGAACACTTATACTACATCTGTCACTGAGTGAGCACTGATGCTACATCTATTACTGAGTGAGCACTGATGCTACATCTATCACTGAGAGAGCACTTATACTAAATCTATTACTGAGTGAGCACTCATATCACTGAGTGATCACTGATACTACTATTACTGAGTGAGCACTGATACTACATCTATCACTGAGTAAGCAATGATACTACATCTATCACTGAGTAAGCACTGATACTACATCTGTCACTGGGTGAGCACGGATACTACATCTGTCACTGAGTGAGCACTGATATTACATCTATTACTGAGTGAGCCCTAAAACTATTCCTATAACTGATCTCACACTACAAACTGAGTGAGCCCTGATTCTACTGCTGTAACTAAGCTCACACTCCACACTGAGTGAGCTGTGATAAACCTAATAATGAGCTCACACAGTAAGTGCTGATACTACAGCTATCATTGAGCTCACACTACACGCTGAGTGAGCCCTGATAGTACACCTATCACTGAGCTCACACTCACCTATCACTGAGCTCACACTACACACTGAGTAAGCCCTGATAGTACACCTATCACTGAGCTCACACTGCACATTGAGTGAGTTCTGATACTACTCCTATCACTGAGTGAGCACTGATACTACACCTATCACTGAGCTTATACTCACACTGAGTGAACTCTGATACTACACCTATCATTGAGCTCACACCCACACTGCACCCTGAGTGAGCCCTGATACTACACCTATCACTGAGTTAACACTGCTTACTGAGTGAGCCCTGATACTACATCTGTCACTGAGCTCACACTATACACTGAGTGAGCTTAGATGCACCTATCACTGAGCTCACACTGCACTCTGAGTGAGCCATATTACTATATTTATCAATGAGCTCACACTCACACTGCACACTTTGTGAGCCCTAAAACTATTCCTATAACTGATCTCACACTACAAACTGAGTGAGCCCTGATTCTACTGCTGTAACTAAGCTCACACTCCACACTGAGTGAGCTGTGATAAACCTAATAATGAGCTCACACAGTAAGTGCTGATACTACACCTATCACTGAGCTCACACTCACCTATCACTGAGCTCACACTACACACTGAGTAAGCCCTGATAGTACACCTATCACTGAGCTGCAGTGTCACATTGAGTGAGTTCTGATACTACTCCTATCACTGAGTGAGCACTGATACTACACCTATCACTGAGCTTATACTCACACTGAGTGAACTCTGATACTACACCTATCATTGAGCTCACACCCACACTGCACCCTGAGTGAACCCTGATAGAACACCTATCACTGAGCTCACACTGCACATTGAGTGAGTCCTGGTACTACTCCTATCACTGAGTGAGCACTGAAACTACTCCTATCACTGAGGTCACACTCACACGCTGAGTGAGCCCTGATACTACTATCACTGATTGAGCCCTGATACTACACCTATCACTGAGCTTATACTCACACTGAGGATACTACACCTATCATTGAGCTCACACCCACACTACACACTGAGTGAGCTGTGATACTACACCTATCACTGATCTCACACTGCACCCTGAGTGAGCCCTTATAGTACACCTATCACTGAGTTCACACTGCACACTTCGTGAGCCCTGATACTAGTCCTATCTCTGATCTCACACTCACACTGCACACTGAGTGAGCCCTCATACTACACCTTTTACTGAGCTCACACACACATACAATGTGAAGGCCTGATTCTACGCCTCTCAGTGAGCTCACACTGAATGAGCTCTGATACTACTCCTATCACTGAGTGAGCTCTGATACTACAATTGTTACTGATCACACACTACACACTGAGTGAGCCCTGATACTACACCTGTCACTGAGCTTATACGCACACTGAGTGAGCCCTGATACTACACCTATCATTGAGCTCACACCCACACTACACACTGAGTGAGCCCTGATAGTACACCTATCACTGAGCTCACACTGCACACTTTGTGAGCCCTGATACTAGCCCTATCTCTGATCTCACACTGCACACTGAGTGAGCCCTCATACTACACCTTATACTGAGCTCACGCTCACAATGTGAAGCCCTGATTCTACGCCTATCAGTGAGCTCACACTGAATGAGCCCTGATACTACTCCTATCACAGAGTGAGCTCTGATACTACAATTATTACTGATCACACACTACATACTGAGTGAGCCCTGATACTACTGCTATAACTAAGCTCACACTCCACACTGAGTAAGCTGTGATATACCAATTAATGAGCTCACACTGCACACTTTGTGAGCCATGATACTACTCCTATCACTGAGTGAGCCCTGATACTACTCCTATCACTGAGCTCACACTGCTTACTGAGTGAGCCCTGATACGTCGCCTATCACTGAGCTCACATTACACACTGAGTCACCTACTACATCACCTATCACTGAGCTCACACTACACATTGAGTGAGTCCTGATACTACTCCTATCACTGAGTGAGCACTGAAACTACTCCTATCACTGAGCTTATACTCACACTGAGGATACTACACCTATCATTGAGCTCAGGGCCAGATTAAGAGCCCAATGGGCCTGGTGCTGACAATTATGATGGGGCCTAATTACAGAATCTTATCGACCAACAGTCCTACCTCCCAAGTGTCATGTATCGATGGAGATGGTGCTGGAGGGAGCTATAAAAAAAACTCTATGCTAATCTCTCTCTAATTTAGGTTTTCATCTTTCAAGTAAATCCATACCTCCTAACAGCAGTGTCCAGTGAAGCAGGAAGTCAATGGGCAGGATAAAATGGTGGGCCACTGTCACAAATTATGTAAACCAGAACTGCTGAAAGGGGCGAACATTCCCAAAAAGGGGGCATGTCTGCCCAAAGAATTGGAAGGCCAGACTGGCATAAATGCATGTCAGGCTGCCTGCCAATCATGCAGGCTGGCAAACTAAGAGCATGCTATGCAGACAGCACTCTGAGCTTAGTATAAATGATGCACCTACCCCACGCTTTCTAAGGACTCGTGTTTTCATGTCGCCTAGTAGACATGTGCAATTCGTTTCAGTCCGAATATGAATTCGGCCGAATTTCGGGCAATTTGGGTACTTCCGAATGTTTGAATTGCTGAAGTGCCGAATTGCCGAGGTCCCGAAGTTCCAAAGTGTCGAAGTGCTGAAGTGCCAAAGTTCTGAAGTGTCAAAGTGCCGAAGTGCCAAAGTTCCGAAGCACAGTATTGCCTAAGTACTAATATACTTACCCAGTGAAAGAAGAAAAATGTTACATTGTATACAATTTTAAATAAAAAGTATACAAACATAGCCAGGATTCACCTGTAAGCATTTGCAACACTTACAACAATCAAGTAACATACATTCATATAAAATGTAAGTTACTTAGCCAGTCAATGTAATGACAGAAATGAATAAGTAGATAACTCCCTAATTCCCACAGCATTAGGGAGCTATCTACTAAAAGGCTGAAAGACCTAAATTGGTCTTTCAGACAAATTTACTAATACTAAGTAAAGATTACTTAGTATTAGTAAATTATGCCCCTACTCGCTATAGGGGCATGTCTATTAAAAGGTGAGCAGCCTGTGGCCGAACTCAGTGTAGGAGAAGGTAAGGGTCAGCGGTGTTCGGCAAAATGTGTAGCCAATTTCAGTTCCATGAATTTGGCTACACATACCGCTGACCTTGTTCGAATGAACAAAGATGGCCGCCGCCATGGGTTGGTTTGCACGAACTGCGGCCACCCAGCGGTTGGCAATTTACCTACAGCAGGCTCCCAGCCTGGGAGGTAAATTGCCTGCACACTTCCACTTCTGGGTGGTCCGCCTGGGTGGTACCTGGTTCAGTAAGCCCCATTTACTGAACCAAGTGGGAGAAAGCCAGTTTTCAGGGGCACAATCTCCCAGGGGCCATAGTCATGAGGGCCAATTACAAATGGCAGTTTGTAACAACACCTATTATTGAGCTCACACTCACATTGCACACTGGGTGAGTCCGGATACTACACCTATCACTGAGCTCCCACTCCCACTATACACTGAATGAGTACTGATACTACACGTATTATTGAGCTCACACTCACATTGCACACTGGGTGAGTCCGGATACTATACCTATCACTGAGCTCACGCTCACACTACATACTGAGTGAGCCATGATACTACACCTACCACTGAGCTCACACTCAAACTGCACACTGAGTGAACCCTGATATTACACCTATCACTGAGCTCACACTGAGTGAGTCCAGATACTACACCTAACATCCGCTGAGAGAGTCAAGCTGCCAAACTTTCTCACCGGGTTCACATTTATACAACCTTACACTTAATGTGGGAGGCATATTCAGTCACTAACTTAGCTAACATTACACCCACCCAGTGAATGGCCTGCTGCACTGATTCATACACATGTAAATTCACACTAATCTACTGAAATCTTACCTCCCCTGAGGAAGTCCTTTAGAAGCAACATTCACTTCCCAGAGGGAAACTCACACTAGCACGCCGCTACACAAGGTTCTGAAGGGATTCTCAAAGCTCACACTAACACAAATCAATATCTTACTAGTGCTGCTAGACTCACTCACACTGTTCTCATACTAACACAGTATTGGACCCTAAGGGACAACTGTAGAGGAATAAGGTATCACAAACAACACACTCCTCTGATAAGCACCGATGCCCCACACTAACACATCACTATACCTTCATGGGGAACACTGCAGTTGTGTTCACTCAATGATCCCTCATTAACATCACACTCCATGCATTCACTGAGCATATTGATGACAAAAAAAATTAATATGCCAAGGTAATTAGTGATGTAGAAATAGACTGCAAGGGGTTAATTTCCCAAACCGAGAACTAACAAGAAAATTGTATGATTTATGATAAAATTATTAAAATTGTAAAGTTCTCCAGTTTACCTTGTTAAATCTTCACAATCCTATTTTAAGTGGTTAAGACCACATATATAAGATTCCAAAATCTATGTCCACTATCATTGAAACTGCTAACTGCATTTCTAAATAAACCAGGCTTGATTATTAACAATCCCACAAACCAGTATTTAGTAGTAAAATTTCTGATAACATGGTGATATTTGGACTTACCAATAATTATAAAACAAAAAGTAAAAAAAATGTTTAATTTTTTCTTTGTCTGCTTTTTCTTTTTTTTTTTTCTTTTGAAGGGGAAAGAACATATATTGAATTTTTACATTTTGTTGAACTTTCATTTGAAGTACATCTTTAATTACACACAACTTGTAAAAGTTTTAATAGCACCTAACCTGACTCCTCTAATCAACCAGTATGATCTCACACCAAAGCCCTTGCAATGACCTCACTCTTCCCCTCCCACTTACATCCTCCAGGATAGTTTGAGGTGACTCACTGTGACTTGTCAGCTACCTATTAACTCTGTCATGTCCGTAGCCAGTGGTAGCCAACAGGTAGTTTCATATGAACTACATCTCTTATGGCTATTTGCCAGCGTATAGACTGGTAAAAACATTGTGGAAATCATTCGCATATGCAGCACCTAACAGAGTGCGTACCCAGAGAAAAGTTCCATCTAAACTTTACTTTAAAAATTCTAATTTAAAAGAAGAGGTCCAATATACACATCTTTGCTCTAATGATATCAAGGTATAGTATAAAGAGTTTTTCTTCTAAAAAAAAATAAAGAAATAGAAAGCTAACCTAAACTCACACAAACTGCCCAGCAAGACATAAATGAGACAAAGGGAGGACAATTTGGCCCTGAATTAGACTGTGACTAGGTACATCTTGCACACCCCATGTGTATGCCTATGGTAGGAGTTCTCTATAAGCCTATAGACATGCACAGCATCATGGGAATCATCTGGAGGGCAGCTATTGGCTACTACTGACCAAATGAGCATTAAGTGGTCTGATTTTATAATTTGGCCACAAGAAGGTGGTTTTAAAATAATGGTTTAAGGAAAACTACAGTGCCAGGAAAACAAACTAGTTTTCCTGGCACTATAGCTTCCCCTTCTGTCAAGGCTGAAGTGGTCTGGGTGCCTACAGTGTCCCTTTTATAATATGCAGCACATCCTATAAAACGGCATATATGGTTTTGTAAACCAATTTGACCAAAAATAGCACAGACTAGGCATGTGCATGGGAAAAAATTTCAGTTCGGCATTCCGAAATTCAGGACTTCGGAACTTCGGTAATTTCGGAACTTCGGGACCTCGGCAATTCAGCACTTCGACACTTCGGAACTTCTCTTGCAACCGCTTGGTAGATAACTCCCTAATTCCCACGGTATTAGGGAGTTATCTACCAAAAGGCTGAAAGACCTAAATTGTTCTTTCAGCCAAATTTACTAATACTAAGTAAAAATTACTTAGTGGCTGCTCACTGTTTTTTTTTTTTTTTAAAGGGTCCCCCCCTCCCGCGCCCCAACCCGCGACGCGCGAGTGGGGGATTTTAAACTAAAGGGGGGCCTATTGCCCCCCCAGCGGCGGGTGGGGGCCCTAAATTAGAATAATCGGGGGCCCATCGTGTGGCCCACGCACTTAGGGCCACCCGATGGACCCCATATCTTCAGGGGCCCGGTCAGCGCTGTGGCCGTATAATAGCGCGACCGGGCCCCTTTAAAAAAAAAAAAAAAAGCAGCCGCAGCAAGTGCTGCTGGGAGGAAGTAGTCACTTGCTCCTAGCTCACTCCGTGCGGGAGGAGCGCGCGCCTGGCAATGAAAAGGGAGAGCCAGCCGACTGCCAGTCCCATCAGCCCCAGCCAGCCACCCTCCTGTAAAGACAAGGTAAGAAAAAGGAGGGTGGCTGGAAAATGAGCTGTGTGAATGTATGTCTGTGTGTCTGTCTGTGTGTGTATGTCTGTCTGTGTGTCTGTCTGTCTGTGTGTTTGTCTGTGTGTGTGTATGTCTGTATAACTGTCTGTGTGTGTATGTCTGTCTGTGTGTCTGTCTGTGTGTCTGTCTGTATGTATGTCTGTCTGTATGTCTGTGTGTCTGTCTGTCTGTGTGTATGTCTGTATGAATGTATGTCTGTATGTCTATCTGTAGGCATGTCATTATGTGTGTATGTCTGTGTGTCTGTCAGTCTGTGTGTGTGTGTGTGTGTATGTCTGTCTGTGTGTATGTCTGTATGTCTGTCTGTGTGTGTGTATGTCTGTGTGTGTGTATGTCTGTCTGTCTGTGTGTGTATATATGTTTGTGTGTGTGTGTGTGTCTGTATGTCTGTCTGTGTATGTCTGTCTGTGTGTGTGTGTGTCTGTCTGCATGTATGTCTGTTTGTGTGTCTGTCTGTCTGTCTGTGTGTATGTCTGTATGCATGTATGTCTATCTGTATGCATGTCATTATGTGTGTATGAATGTCAGTGTATGTATGTCTGTATGTCATTATGAACGTGTGTATGTATGAATGTCAGTGTATGTATGTCTGTATGTCATTATGAATGTGTGTATGTATGGATGTCAGTGTCTGTATGAATGTATGTATGTAACTATGTATGTCTGTATGTATATCTGTATGTATGTCTGTATGCATGTCTGTATGTCTATATGCATGTATGTCTATCTGTATGCATGTCATTGTGTGTATGAATGTCAGTGTATGTATGTCTGCATGTCATTATGAATGTGTGTATGTATGTCTGCATGTCATTATGAATGTGTGTATGTATGCCAGTATGAATGTATGTCTGTATGTCATTATGAATGTGTGTATGTATGGATGTCAGTGTCTGTATGAATGTATGTATGTCTGTATGTATGGATGTCAGTGTCTGTATGAATGTATGTATGTCTGTATGTATGTCTGTATGCATGTCTGTATGCATGTCTGTATGCGTGTATGTCTATCTGTATGCATGTCATTATGTGTGTATGAATGTCAGTGTATGTATGTCTGCATGTAATTATGAATGTGTGTATGTCAGTATGATTGTCTGTTTGTATGTCATTATGAATGTGTCTGTATGTCCTTATGCATGTGTGTCTGTATGTATGTTAGTTTGTCTATCACTATGTATGCTTGTGTGTCTGTATATGTGTGTATGTCTCAGTATGTGTGTGTCAGTATGTATGCCTATATGCGTATCAGTATGTGTGTCTGTTAGTATGTATTAGTGTGTGTGTGTATGTGTCCTTTTGTATCAGTAAATGTGTTTGTGTCTGTGTGTGTATTCCTGTGGGCGGGATTTGGAGGCGGTCTCTGTGGGCGGTTTTGGAGGCGGGCCCCCAGGGGCCCAGACCCTGAGCTCAGTTAGGGGCCCCAACATTTCTGGTGGCAGCTCTGCACACACATACCTACACATGCACACACACACATCCCTAAATATACATAAAATGACACACATACCTTGACATACACACACACAGATACAAGGCAATATAATATACAGACAAAACTCCAGGTACTGAAGATATATTTATTGGAGTATAGAACACCTTAAAAGTGCAAACGTGCAACGTTTCGGCCCTAGAGGGCCTTAATCATGTTTAAGTCCGTCTAGGGCTGAAAAGTTGCACTTTTATGTGGTGTTCTACGCTTCAATAAATACACCTTCAGTACCCGGAGTGTTGCCTGTATATTCTATTACCTTGTATTGTTGGACGGGTACTGAAGATATATTTAATGTAGTATAGAACACCTTAAAAGTGCAAACGTGCAACGTTTCGGCCCTAGAGGGCCTTAATCATGTTTAAGTCCGTCTATGGCTGAAAAGTTGCACTTTTATGTGGTGTTCTACCCTTCAATAAATACACCTTCAGTACCCAGAGTGTTGCCTGTATATTCTATTACCTTGTATTGTTGGACGGACTAGCAGTGTCTTTCTAATGCAGAACAACTCTGAGGCTGTGGGCCAGAGTGAAAAGCGGAACCTGAGTGCAGTGGTACACACAGATACACACTAACACACAAACATACTCACAGATACACACTGACACTCACAGATACACACTGACACTCACAGATACACACTGACACTCACAGATGCACACATACTCACAGATACACACCGACACTCACAGATGCACACTGACACTCACAGATACACACACATACACACTGACACTCAAAGATACACACTGACACTCACCGATACACACACATTCACAGTGACACTCACAGACACACACTGACACTCACAGATACACACACATACACACTGACACTCAAAGATACACACTGACACTCACAGGCACACACAGATACACACTGACACTCATAGATACACACTGACACTCACAGATAAACACACATACACACACACACACACATACACACTGACACTCACAGAGACACACACATACACACTCACACATACACACTGACACTCACAGATACATACACATACACACTGACACTCACACATACACACTGACACTCACACATACACACTGACACTCATAGATACAGATACACACTGACACTCACAGATACACACACTGATACACTGACACTCACAGATACAGATACACACTGACACTCACAGATACACACACATACACACTGACACTCACACATACACACTGACACTCACAGATACAGATACAGATACACACTGACACTCAGGACAATTTGGCCCTGAATTACACTGTGACTAGGTACATCTTGCACACCCCATGTGTATGCCTATGGTAGGAGTTCTCTATAAGCCTATAGACATGCACAGCATCATGGGAATCATCTGGAGGGCAGCTATTGGCTACTACTGACCAAATGAGCATTAAGTGGTCTGATTTTATAATTTGGCCACAAGAAGGTGGTTTTAAAATAATGGTTTAAGGAAAACTACAGTGCCAGGAAAACAAACTAGTTTTCCTGGCACTATAGCTTCCCCTTCTGTCAAGGCTGAAGTGGTCTGGGTGCCTACAGTGTCCCTTTTATAATATGCAGCACATCCTATAAAACTGCATATATGGTTTTGTAAACCAATTTGACCAAAAATAGCACAGACTAGGCATGTTCATGGGAAAAAATTTCAGTTCGGCATTCCGAAATTCAGGACTTCGGAACTTCGGTAATTTCGGAACTTCGGGACCTCGGCAATTCAGCACTTCGACACTTCGGAACTTCGGCACTTCGGAACTTCTCTTGCAACCGCTTGGTAGATAACTTCCTAATTCCCACGGTATTAGGGAGTTATCTACCAAAAGGCTGAAAGACCTAAATTGTTCTTTCAGCCAAATTTACTAATACTAAGTAAAAATTACTTAGTGGCTGCTCACTGGTTTTTTTTTTTTTTTAAAGGGTCCCCCCCTCCCGAGCCCCAACCCGCGACGCGCGAGTGGGGGATTTTAAACTAAAGGGGGGCCTATTGCCCCCCCCAGCGGCCCCCAACCCTGAGCGGCGGGTGGGGGCCCTAAATTAGAATAATCGGGGGCCCATCGTGTGGCCCACGCACTTAGGGCCACCCGATGGACCCCATATCTTCAGGGGCCCGGTCAGCGCTGTGGCCGTATAATAGCGCGACCGGGCCCCTTTAAAAAAAAAAAAAAGCAGCCGCAGCAAGTGCTGCTGGGAGGAAGTAGTCACTTGCTCCTAGCTCACTCCGTGCGGGAGAAGCGCGCCTGGCAATGAAAAGGGAGAGCCAGCCGACTGCCAGTCCCATCAGCCCCAGCCAGCCACCCTCCTGTAAAGACAAGGTAAGAAAAAGGAGGGTGGCTGGAAAATGAGCTGTGTGAATGTATGTCTGTGTGTGTATGTCTGTCTGTGTGTCTGTCTGTCTGTGTGTCTGTCTGTGTGTGTGTATGTCTGTATAACTGTCTGTGTGTGTATGTCTGTCTGTGTGTCTGTCTGTCTGTGTGTCTGTCTGTATGTATGTCTGTCTGTATGTCTACTCACAGATGCACACTGACACTCACAGATACACACACATACACACTGACACTCAAAGATACACACTGACACTCACCGATACACACACATTCACAGTGACACTCACAGACACACACTGACACTCACAGATACACACACATACACACTGACACTCAAAGATACACACTGACACTCACAGGCACACACAGATACACACTGACACTCATAGATACACACTGACACTCACAGATAAACACACATACACACACACACACACATACACACTGACACTCACAGAGACACACACATACACACTCACACATACACACTGACACTCACAGATACAGATACACACTGACACTCACAGATACACACACTGACACACTGACACTCACAGATACAGATACACACTGACACTCACAGATACACACACATACACACATACACACTGACACTCACAGATACACACACATACACACTGACACTGACACTCACAGATACACTCACAGATACACACTGACACTCACAGATACAGAAACACACAGACACACACAGATACACACTGACACTCACAGATACAGATACACACAGACACACATACACACTGACACTCACAGATACAGATACACACAGACACTCACAGATACACACAGATGTACACATACCTACACATACAAACTGGCACACACACAATTTGCAGCTTCCATAATGTTAACCACCCACCCTGCCCCTTCCATACCTTTTGGTTGCAGGGAGGTGACTTTATGGGTCTGGCTGATCCTGGTGGGAGTCTGAAGCTGCAGAGCTCTCTCTCCTCCCCCTTCTCTCCCAGCTGCCTCCTACTTCTCTCCCAGCTGCCTGCAGCCTGTGTCTTCTCAGCCCGTGCGGTCTGTAAGCTGGGAGGAAGTAACAGTTACTTCCTCCCAGCACTCCCTGCAACTTTAAAGGGGCACGGTCTGCCAAAGGGCTACAGCACCCAACCGAGCCCCTAATGGGGTAGGTCCACAGATGGCAGCTGCACTATTTTCAGGGGGGAGGGGCAAGTTTCCGGCATTTGGGGGGTCAAGGGGGGGCACAGCATGATGTAGGGGGGTCCATGGCCCCCTCTGCCCCCCCCCCAGCGACGCCACTGCCTGGCGAGGGCTCCGCGCAGACTAAAGCCTTGCCCCGCCCTGCAATTCATTTCAGAGCTCTCTGATTGGTGGGTTTAAGCCATCCAATCAGAGTGCTCTGACAGGTAAATGAAGAGACTGACAGGTAAGTCTCTACATTTACCTGTCACAGCACTCTGATTGGTTGGTTTAAAATCCACCAATCAGAGTGCTCTGCATCATTTTACACAGCGTGGGAAAGTTCTTTGGAATTTTCCAACGCTGTGTAATTTGACTCATAACTCTCTGATTGGTGGATTAAGTAACCAATCAGTGAGTTATGAGTCAAATTACACAGCATGGGAAAATTCCAAAGGCAATAGGTCCCCCTTTCAGGTTAGGAGGGGGAGGGGGGACTTTTTTGTTTTTGTTTGTTTTTTACAGTGAGCAGCCACTGGCTGCTCACTGTTTAATAGACATGCCCCTACTCGCGGTATAGCGAGTAGGGGCATAATTTACCAATCTTTACTTAGTATTAGTAAATTTGGCTGAAAGACCAATTTAGGTCTTTCAGCCTTTTAGTAGATAGCTCCCTAATACCGTGGGAATTAGGGAGTTATCTACTTATTCATTCCTGTCATTACATTGACTGGTCAAGTAACTTACATATTATATGAATGTGTGTTACTTGATTGTTGTAAGTGTTGCAAATGCTGACAGCTGAATCCTGGCTACGTTTGTATACTTTTTATTTAAAATTGTATACAGTGTAACATTCTTCTTCTTCCCCTGGGTAAGTATATTAGTACTTAGGCAATACTTTGCTTCGGAACTTTGGCAATTCGGAACTTCAGCAACTTCGGAACTTCGGAAATTCACGAATTTCGGAATTTCGGGACCTCGGTAATTCGGCACTTCGGCTGTTCGGACACTCGTAAGTACCCGAATGTCCGAATTTTCCGAAAATTCGTCCGAATTCATATTCGACCTGAAACGAATTGCACATGTCTAGCACAGACATGGTGGTTGCAAGAAAGCATTTTAGGGGGGCGTGGCCTGACCACGAAGCCGAGCGGACGCATGTAAGCTAAGCTCCCGCCGACATTAGGCCCCAAAGCACACAAAAGCTACCAAACGAGCAAAAAAACACCGAAAAACTCACACTGGGCACCGGCATGGATAGAAGGATCCAGCGGAAACTAAACAAGAAGCTGACAGAAACGGGTACGTCCGTGGCAGACATGTTCGCGGCCTCCCGTGCGGCCCAGCCGGAGCAGCAAGATGGCGGCCGACACAGCCCTAAGACCCCGTCGGCACCGGTGCGACCGGAGTCCCCACGGAGCCCCAGCTCACCGAAAGGGGACACCTCCCAGATCATCGCGCAACTGCTGGAGGTAAAATCTTTCCTGGCGGGCGAGATCAATAGGACCACGGCAGAAGTAAAGGCCGAGATCGCGGCACTGGGGCACCGCACGGCCATCTTGGAACAGAGGCAGGAGACCACCGTCAGAGCACATAACGAGGTTACCTGCCAGGTAAACTCCCTCACCACGAGGCTGCGGGCTGCAGAAGCCGCGCTGGAGGACCTAGCAAACCGCTCACGCCGAAATAACATTAGGCTGAGAGGCCTACCTGAAGGTGAGGGGGAGGGAAGCCTACAGGACATAGTGCTAGCAATCTTAAAACCCCTTGCACCTAACATCCCCGACCAACTATGGCATCTTGACCGGGTACATAGAGCCCTAGGCGCCAGGAAAACGGACACTAGACAGCCGAGAGATGTCATAATGCGCTTCCAAAACTTTCAAACAAAAGAAGCCATAATGAAGTGCAGCAGGGAAGGCCCAGTCTCTTATAAGGGGACTAAAATTCTCTTATTCCAGGACCTGGCCCCAGAGACCCTCCAGAGACGCAAGGAATGGCGGCCGATCACGGACTTACTCAGAAACCACAACATAAAATATGCATGGGGACACCCGTTTAAGCTCATGGCCTTCAAAAATGGAAGGCCGAAGACGTTGGCGCCTGATGGGGACGCAACAGCCTTCCTCCACGCACTAGACATACAGGCACCGCAAAATCTACAATGGCAGACCGCAATCCCGACGGACCTACAGCAGTTACCCAGGGAGTGGTATACAGCCGGGGAATGAAGAAGGCGACCCTCGGTACTGACCACTTATGATCTTGCTCCCTGACATTGAGAATTACCCCGCATGGACATGCATCCTTGGAAGGGTGAGGTAAACAGAGACTCAATAGACGATCATGCCCCCCCCCCCCCTAGATCACTCCCTTCTCTTCCCCCTAAAGCACCCCGAAATTGTCAGTATTATACAAAAATTACAGGTATAAAAAAAAAAAAAAAAAAAAAAGGGACATTACTCTCTCAAAAATGTACTTAAATAGACAATCCGAAGAAATTGGACAGTGGGAAAAGGGAACCTTTCTCCCCAGGGACACCTACCCTGAGACGGCAAGACATGACCCGTTGTACCCCCAGAAAAAACAAAACATAATAATAAAACATAAATAATTAAAAAATAAAATAAAAAACAAACAACAAAAAGAGAACAGAAGATATCTTGAAAATATATATAAAAAAAGAAAAATAGCGAATATTGACAGTAATATAAAATGACGATCTAGTTCAAAATATTAAGATAGCCAACATGTCTTTAACGGATACCGAATGATAACCTCCTCATTATTCAATAACCTTAAAAATAAAAAAAACAAAACAACACAAAAAAAAATGGAAAAAAAAAAAGAAAAAATAACAAAAACAAAAATAACACAAATAAACCAGTAAACAAGCGAAAATAAATTAAAAGTTGGTCATGAAGGAAGATGAGACTATTCAAGGTTCTGCCCACATCCACGAACTCACTTTTTGCAACAAAAACTACCGAACTGAGATAGAATACCCAGACAAATGGCAGAGGCGATCCACAGCTTTATTGTTAAAGACAGCAGACCAACTGGACACTTGATCCCAGCCTAATTGGGGTGGGGAATGGGGGATATGGAGGGGACAAAGGGAACTGTGATCGAGGACAGGGCTTGCATACACTTCAGGGCTGAGAGGCTCACCACCCCTCTTCCAGACACAAGGAGACTCTAGAGGGTTGAGATGCCCCGAAAGAACATTGCCCAGACATCTCAGAGGCGGAAAGCGGAAAGTCCACAAGAGCAACTCACGAACCGGCGGGCAGGTCTGCCAGAGCGATGAGACAGCCCAGCAGCCGCGCTCATGCATTCACCACAGGGCCTATAGGCCAAATTGGTACCAGTTCGGGACCTTGCTTCGGTGCTCTGGACCCATTTTCTTTTTTTGGGCCAGCAGCTCCGATGCAGACGCCCCACACGAGTCTGGCAAAGGATAAGACCAGACGGTTTATCTCTCTACTGTGTTTATTTTACGTTACTTGTATTTGTATTTGTATTTGTTTATGTTAATATGTGCGCAGCAATTTAAATAACCTCTCTCTCTCCCTCCCCCCCCTCTCCCCCCTCATGGTGACCGGAGCGTCTCAGGCTAAGAGGTCAAGGCAACTAGGAGTTGGGACACCCCAAAGACACGGCTGGAAGGCAACACCCGTAAGTCAGCTCACATACACGCAACCCACTCACCAACATGACTACACGACTTAACTCCCTAAACGTTAAAGGGTTGAACGCCCCTAAAAAACGCAGACTCCTATACAGGGAACTTAAACGACTAGGCCCGGACATAGCCTTCTTACAGGAAACTCACCTCCCAAAATCTCTAGGGTTTTCCCTCAAAGACCACATATACAACACGGGTTATGAGGCTAGAGCACACTCCAAACGCAACGGTGTTGCGATACTGATACACAAACGCTGCCCACTACGGGTCACAGGAGTCAATCTGGATTCAGACGGGAGATACATAATACTATCCGGGACATTGTATGCACACACCATACACCTGATAAATATATACGCACCTAACGAACCAACCAAAGAATTCTGGGACCAAATGTCTGACAAGTTACGGGCCCTACAACACGGCATGATCATCATGGGAGGAGACTTTAATGCGGCTCCGTGCCCAGCTACGGATAGGGGGACCATAAGGGGCCTACCACGCTCGCACGGTAGAGGGAGACAAGATAGACTGGTACACGACTTCATAAACTCATCAGGTCTGATAGACGCGTGGAGAGCCCAACACCCAGGGGAGGTTGACTATACTTTCTACTCAGCACCCCACGACTCTTACTCCCGAATAGACTTTTTTCTAGTTAATGGCCAAACCATCCAAAGAACCACTAAGACATCAATAGGATCTATAACCTGGTCTGACCATGCAGACATTTCCATAGAACTGGGCAGTCTATGCGCGGGAACCCAATGGAACTGGAAACTAAACTCCTCCCTTCTACAGGACCCAGATATCAAAGAGACTATTCGCAAAGAAATAGTAGAATATTTCCAGTTAAACACCACTCAGGACCTGACTCCGGCCACCATATGGGCCGCTCATAAATCGGTCATCAGAGGTGTCATAATTAGAGAGGCGACCAGAAAAAAGTTAAGAAAAACGACGCGCTTAAAATCCTTATTACGCGACCTCCACACCCAAGAACAGAGACACAAAACTAACCCCTCCCCCGAAGGACTCACTGCCCTACAAATTACCAGGCGCCACATTAGGGAAACCCTACTAGATGACGTAGCTAAGGCAATGACCTGGTCCAAGAGAAATTTCTATGAACAAGCCAACAAGATGCACACGCTCTTAGCGCGCACTCTCCGCCCGCGGCCAAAACAAAATCATATCACGGCAATTAGAGACCGCGAAGGTCAGACAAAGACGGCACCCACAGACATAGCTCAAATATTCACAGAATTCTATAAAACTTTATACAACCACACACCCACAGACGCAGACAAGACCCCACATATGCAGGACGAGATTAGGCAATTTCTACATAAACTCAACCTTACGAAACTGACCCCTGCACTCACAGAAACCCTAGGGGAAGAATTTACAGCAGCCGAAATAGATAGAGCCATCACGAGACTTAAAGGACATAAAGCCCCGGGCCCAGACGGCTATGAGGGCAGCTACTACAAGACGTATAGGGAGGAACTAATACCCCACCTGCTAGAATGGTTTAACCACCTGATGCGGGGCGGACGTCCCGACCCAGATATGTCAACAGCCCACATAGTATTAATACCTAAACCGGGGAAGGACACGTCATACCCGGAACATTACAGGCCCATATCATTGATCAACCACGACGTAAAATTATTAGCTAAGATACTAGCAGACAGACTGGCCCCGCACATACATGGACTAGTACATCCCGACCAAGTAGGATTCATCCCCGACCGCCAACTGTTCGAAAATACCAGACGTAACATCAACCTTATTTGGACACAGACGACTGCACAAACCCCTACGCTCGTTCTCTCTCTTGACGCCGAAAAGGCGTTCGACAGAGTTAACTGGGTATATCTGTTTGAACTTTTACGACATCTCCAATTCCCAGATACATATATACAAACGATCCAAGCCATGTACACCGACGTCAAGGCACTCATACGGATCCCTGGCGCCAAGACATCCCCTATCACCCTGCATAACGGCACACGCCAAGGCTGCCCATTATCCCCCCTCCTATTCGTACTCACGCTAGAACCCTTGCTGCAAGCAATCAGAACGAACAAGGCCATAGAGGGAATAACAGTGGGCGACCAAACATATAAAGTTTCGGGATATGCAGACGACATCCTTCTCACCCTTACAAACCCAAGAACTTCGATGACGGCTCTAGACAGGGACCTAACAGAATACGGAGCCCTCTCGGGATATAAAGTCAACTTATCGAAATCCACTGCCCTCCCAATAGCCATGACGGCAAACGATACGATGCACATTAGGAATCACCACCACATACCCATAACACACACAGCGATTAAATATTTAGGGATACATTTGACGGCTGATCCCCGAAAGCTGTACGGAGCTAACTACACCCCCCTTATCAGGACTCTGGACGCGGACCTTGACAAATGGACAGATAAGCCCATATCCTGGATAGGGAGAGTGCACACAATCAAAATGAATATACTCCCCAGGCTCCTCTTCCTCTTCCAAGCCCTCCCCATCCCCATCACTAAAAAAGACCTGGCCCCCTTACAGAGGGCTATCGGAGACTTTATATGGCAGCGCAAACGGCACAGAGTGGCCCGCAACGTTCTATACAGACCCAAAGATGGAGGGGGGTTAGGGTTACCCCATCTGTACAACTACTACCTAGCGGCTCAATTGACACAAGTGGCCTTGTGGCATTCAACGCCGGGAACCCGCAGATGGGCAGACCTTGAAGCTGGCTTCACGGGAGCCGACTTGCCCCAATTCTACATATGGGTACCCAGAGAACACAGGGCGATCCTACGCACAGGCTGCCCAGCCATACTAAACTCCCTACGGGTATGGGACTCCACGGCCATAAAATTCAAACTAACCACGGCCCCCTCCCCAATGATGCCCCTGCTTCGAAACAGAGCTTTCTTACCGGGTATGAGGGCCCAAGATTTTAAAAACATAGAGGAGGCAGGGATACAGAGGGCGCTACATTTATATGAAGGGAACCAATTGGTGACGTTCGACAAGCTGACAGAAAGGACCAGGCTGGGCCCCTCAGACTTCTTCAGATACTTGCAAATACGAGATTTCGCACAACATAAATTAGCAAAAACGGCAGCAACTACCGCACTCACAGGCTTCGAGCGAATGTGCCTCAAAGAAAACCCCCCAAAGGGGTTGATATCCAACCTCTACGCACACCTATGCACAAACAGCTCAGATTGGGGTAGCCTCCCCTACACCACACAGTGGGAAACTGACCTAAATGAGACACTAGAGGGCACAGATTGGAGGGAAATCTGGGAAGTGAACAAAACTATCTCGATATGCGTCACCCAACAAGAGCAGGCCTACAAGACCATGCTGAGATGGTATACGACCCCGACAAAACTATATCGCATGGGAAAAACCCCAGACGACCTGTGCTGGAGAGGGTGCGGGCATAAGGGGACCTACATCCATATGTGGTGGGAATGCCCTAAAGCACAGGCTTTCTGGCGAGATGTAGGGACCCTATTACAACAAGTATTCCACAGGCACATAACTATAGACCCATGGGTATTTTTACTTTCGAGAACTCTGGACGATTGGCCTAGGAAGCACCAAAAACTGCTTCATAAAATCACGTTAGCGGCCAGACTTACCATGGCACAGGCATGGCTTAAACCAGAAATCCCCCAGGTGACCGCAGTAATTCCTAAAATAAAGGACATACGGGTTATGGACGACCTCACAGCACGAGTGAGAGGTAATATAAAAACATACGAAAAAACCTGGGAAATGTGGATGGCTGGTGACTGGGGTTCATAAGTAGACCACACTAGGACCACCCCACTGATACACTGCCTTCCACCGCTACCACACTTGACTGGTAAAAAGTGAAACTCCTCCTGTACGGCGCTCCGACGCTCACCATGGGAATCCCCTCCCTCCCCCTTCCCCAGACTACCCACCCCCCCCCTTCCCCCTCGGTTACTTCCTACCCGAGATGATGAGGGACAACAGACTAAGTCCACTCATCAGCAGCAGCGGGAGGACTTACTCATTGAGCATCCGGCCAACGAGCAGTGTTTGATGTTACAGGGGTGGATACCCCACGCTCAGAGCTCAGGTCTGGGCTACGTGGCTCGTCCCTCCGGGCTGGATACTACATGGTGTAACCGATTATACTTAGACACCTCTATAGCGTGCACCTTTAATATGTTCATTCCTTCTTTTTGTCGTTCTCCCTTTATGTTTATTATCGTTTCTCATTGTACTATTTCTATGTACAATGTATATAATGTATAACTGTGACACCAATTAGCTAACACTAACGACTCTGAGAAACTGTACCTAAACCGCGGACGCGGTATGTTCCAGTGCTAATTGTACCCATACCATTGTCAACAAAGGAACTTGTATTGTAACTGATGATGTGTTATACGCAGAAAGACCAATGTCACTCCAAAAATAAAGAATTTGAAAAAAAAAAGAAAGCATTTTAGACATAAAGCCACGCAAAGATGCATTTTAGCGCCCCTCACCCTCCTTTAAAAAAAAAAAACAATGCATCTTCACCCATGTGTGACCTCGGGACCTCGGTAATTCGGCACTTCGGCTGTTCGGACACTCGTAAGTACCCGAATGTCCGAATTTCCCAAAATCTGTCCGAATTCATATTCGACCTGAAACGAATTGCACATGTCTAGCACAGACATGGTGGTTGCAAGAAAGCATTTTAGACATAAAGCCTCTTAGGTGAGTCCTACACACAGGGCCGGCCTTAGGCCTTTAGGCGCCCTGTGCGAAAAATATTCACAGCGCCCCTCCATGGTCACATGCCCTCATCCATCTTGTAAAAAGTGCTAAGCCTCCATTACATAGGTGTTACATATTAATGTGATTTCTGGGCATATCATGCATATACACGTATATTAATACATTTGTAAATGTTATAGGTGTAATAACACATATAATAATAATAATAATACACCAATATTAATATACCTGTATATTTAAATATTACTCTCAGAAATCATGTTAAATTGTACTTATTATGGTACACATGGTGACATGTCATGATTCCCTTTTATTCCAGAAGTTTGGTATATATATATATATATATATATATATATATATATATACTAGAAGAATTCCTCCCACATGTATAGATTTGCATTAGGAGTAAATTTCTAACAAGAGTGTCCTATCTCCCTGAAGTTGCCATGCCATTATGTTGTGTGTGGAATAGGGATGCAGTGTGTGTAGGGAAAATAGTGTGGTGTGGGATAGGGATGTAGTGTGTATGTGTGTAGGTTCCGTAGTGTGTATGTGTAGGGAGCATAGTGTGTCTGTACATTTTGTAGTGTTTGTGAGTTATCTAGTGTGTGTGTGTAGAGAACATACAGTGTTTACAGGGGCGTTGTGTGTGAGTAGATTATGTAGTGTGTGTGAGTAGATTATGTAGTGTGTGTGAGTAGATTATGTAGTGTGTGTGAGTAGATTATGTAGTGTGTAGATTATGTAGTGTGTGTGTAGATTATGTAGTGTGTGTGTGTAGATTATGTAGTGTGTGTGAGTAGATTATGTAGTGTGTAGATTATGTAGTGTGTGTGTAGATTATGTAGTGTGTGTGTGTGTGTAGATTATGTAGTGTGTGTGTGTAGATTATGTAGTGTGTGTGTGTAGATTATGTAGTGTGTGTGTGTGTAGATTATGTAGTGTGTGTGTGTGTGTGTGTGTAGATTATGTAGTGTGTGTGTGTGTGTAGATTATGTAGTGTGTGTGTGTGTGTGTGTGTGGATTATGTAGTGTGTGTGTGTGTGTGTAGATTATGTAGTGTGTGTGTGTGTGTGAGTAGATTATGTAGTGTGTGTGTGTGTGTGAGTAGATTATGTAGTGTGTGTGTGTTATAGTTTATGTAGTTAACACAGTAAGGGTGGGATAGTGATGATTTGTGGGTAGGAAGGGGTGACATAAGGCTTTAAATTAGGAGGTGGGAGAGCAATTTTTGTTTTGTTTTCTTAAATTAATTAATGTCTGCCCCCCTCCCTCTTGCATACCTTTGGACAGGGATGGGGGAATACTGATGACCTGGTGGTCCAGCGGTCTCTGGCAGCTCTTGAAGTTCTGGACTGCACCTTGCAGAACAGGAGCCCTCCTCTCGCGAGCTCTGCGTTGATAGTATGAGAGCGTTGCCGCGGCAACACTCCGAATGCCGAGATCGCGAGAGGAGGGCAGAATGATATCAGTGATATCCACATAAGTCCATCCCTACAAGCGCGCTGTCTTGGCGTCATACTTGACTCTGGTCTCACCTTTGAGTCTCACATCCAGTTTGTTGCCAAGTCCTGTAGGTTCCAACTCAAAAACATAGCCCGCATCCGCCCCTTTCTTACGCAAGATGCTACCAAGGAGCTTGTCCATGCTCTAGTAATTTCCCGCATGGATTACTGTAACCCTCTCCTGATTGGTCTCCCCAAAAGCCGTACTGCCCCGCTACAGTCTGTAATGAATGCTGCAGCTAGACTGATTTTCCTATCCAGTCGGTCCTCTCACACCTCGCCCCTCTGCCAGTCCTTACATTGGCTCCCTGTATCCTATAGGAGTCAATTCAAAGTGCTAACCCATACATTTAAAGCACTGAACAATTCCAGCCCCTCTTATATCTCTTCACTGATCCAGAGGTATGCCCCTCCTCGTACCCTCCGCTCTGCCCGCGACCACCTCCTGACCGCTGCTCGCACCCGTACGGCCAACTCACGCTTGCAGGACTTCTCACGGGCGGCTCCTCTCCTATGGAATAACTTGCCTACTGCCATCAGACTCTCCCCTAGTCTTCAATCATTTAAGAAGGGCCTTAAATCCCATCTCTTCAGGAAAGCGTATGGCCTCCCAGAGTAATCTCTCCCTTACATACCTGTCCCTATGGGATAGTGCTTTGCTCTCTCCTCCAGCTCTGCTTCACTCCTACTTGATATTTCCTATCCTAATGTTTCTAATACCCCACCTCCTATAGACTGTAAGCTCATTTGAGCAGGGTCCTCTTCAACCTATTATTCCTGTAAGTTTTCTTGTAATTGTCTTATTTATTGTTACATCCCCCCCCTCTCAAAATATTGTAAAGCGCTACGGAATCTGTTGGCGCTATATAAATGGCAATAATAATAATAATAATAATAATCAAAGCGCTCACTGCTCGCTCCCATCATCCAAACAACGGGCCTGTGAGAGAGGTCCTCAATATCCTCACCGGCCAATACCAAAGCAGAACACACTCTGTAAGGGCCAGCCAGGGCGCAATATTTCACCCATAATGGCGCTCTGAGGTAGGGCAGGACCTGGTTGTGCGAGCTGTGTCGGTTGCCCGGCGCCCCTGTTGGCATGGCGCCCTGTGCGGCCGCACAGCTCGCACACCCCTAAGGCCTACACAGGGCCGGTGCTAGGATTTTTAGTTACACACGCGAAGATGCATTTTGGCGCCCCTCACCCTCCTTTAAAAAAAAAAATGCATCTTCACCTGTGTGTGACCTCGGGACCTCGGTAATTCGGCACTACGACTGTTCGGACACTCGTAAGTACCCGAATGTCCGAATTTCCCGAAATTCGTCCGAATTCATATTCGACCTGAAACGAATTGCACATGTCTAGCACAGACATGGTGGTTGCAAGAAAGCATTTTAGACATAAAGCCTCTTAGGTGAGTCCTACACACAGGGCCTTGAAGGTTTCCAGTATATATATATATATATATATATATATATATACACACACACACACACACACTAAATTAAATATGTATAAAGACGTCAGACGAACCTAGAGCAACCATGATACTGAGCTAAGGAGCTCCATTACAAAGACAAGGGAGTGGGGGGCGTGGCCTGGAAGCCGAGGAAGATGGCAGCGTGATTCCTGAGCTCCCTTCCAGGCTCGACTATTTTCAGCGTTTATCCTCGCCAAAAGCACCTTTCTGCCCCGACAATGGGCAAATCTCACAAGGCAACACCGGCCACCAAGTCTGCTGACACTCCCAGAGGAAGCAGCCATCATTCCCTGAGGCAATACCTGATCGCCCCGGCGGACCCGGACACGCAGGCCTCCAACGACTCTGCGGCCTCCGAAGGGCCTTTCCCGCCATCACCACACAGGGGGGAGACCCTCACCGGGACCCCCCTAGGGGACACTCCAGCCACCCACCCTGACTGGATGGATATCCTGCGTAACTTGCCTACGAAGGAAGACCTGCGAGCGGCGAACAGCGAGCTCCGCTCCTCCATCACGTCGGAGCTGCAGGCCATGAGGGAAGAATTTTGCGGCCTGCACCAGAGGGTCTCTCAGCTTGAGGCGGACTGCGACCACATGTCATCGGCGCAGTCCGCAACCGCAGACTCCCTGCAACTCAGCACCCTTCAAATCCGACAAATGGCTTACCATCTAGAAGACCTCGATAACCGGGGCAGGCGGCAAAACCTAAGGATTCGTGGTGTGCCGGAAGAAGTAGACGACACAACCCCAGTACAACACACCCTTACGGGCCTATTCAATAACCTACTGGACAGACCACCACAGGCCCCACTCGAGATAGTGAGAGCCCACAGAGCCCTCAGACCGAGGGGACCGCCTGGGGGCATCCCCCGAGACATAATATGCTGCTTAGCCAATTTCCAACAAAAAGAGGAGATCCTCCGCAAAGCAAGAGAACTGGGCAGGGTACTACTAGACGGCACGGAGATCCAGCTATACCCGGATCTGTCACCCACTACGCTGGCGTACCGCAGGGCTTTGCGCCCTTTCACCAGGCAGCTACAATCCAACAAAATTAAATACCGCTGGTGTTTCCCACACGGACTCCAAGTACAAACCCCGAAAGGCCCTTTCGAAATTCGAGAAAAGAACGACATGGAAGCTATTGCGAGAGAACTGCAAATAACACCAGCTTCCTTAACCTGGCCTGACCCCCTGATGCTTTACACGCCCGCCCAGAGAACCGGGAGACAGGCCGCCGGATCCCAGATACCAAGGACCACACGCCAACAGGCAGCAGGCCCACGCGGCCTATAAACGGACATAACACCCGAACGGCACCTGTCCCAGGGACTTTGGGCCCGGCAACGGGACGCCCACTTCATCGAGCTCCACGCAGCCTCTACCGTGATGACTGCGGCCCAGACGGTCCATCTCGGACCTTACAACCCACACCTGGAACTGTTGACACCACCACCCACCCCTACTCACAGACCCCCTCACCCAGCAGGGAACCACGACCCCGGGGCGCTGTTCCAAGTAACGAAGAGCTCAAGGAGGCCCTAGAGACCGCCACGGAGTGGGACACACCAGCTACAGACTCTGTTGCACAACCACGGAACCGACCTGGGTTACCCCAGGCCTCAGGGCCGGCCAGGACTGCATGGAGCAAGTGCTCTGGGGGACTCTATCTCACTGCCTGAGAACCGCAAGTACAAACCTAACACCGGCCTCGCGGCCCAGGGGCCTACCCACTCCTGAAGGGGGACCGGGGGGAGAGATAGGCTGGGGTTACAGCTAAACGGGAGCGGGATGGGGGGGATTCCCTATGTATGCTATGCAATTGTATTCGGAGATCGGGGGCTGCGGGGCGGGCTGGGTCACCGTCTCCTCCTTAATAGACCCGTGACGACCTTATCAGGAGCGGGCCGGGGGGACGGGGACCCGGCGCGCCCGGGCCTCCGAGAGGGTGGGTGGGGGAGGGAGAAACCCGGAGATGGAACACTGTCTGAGGGGGAGACACAGGGCCTTAGGAACGGGGGCCGCAGACCGGACCGGGCAACCGCACCCCCCGAGTTGACCTGCGATGACCTACCCAGGAGCAGGCGGGGGTGCGGGGTCCCGGCCCGCTCGGGCCCTCGGATGGCGAATGGATTACAATCATCGTGTCCCCGAGAGGACAACACGGAGGGGGGGGGGGGGGACAATAAAGAGAGGCCCACTTGGGCCCCACGACACGGACCTCGAGAACACAACACTGGGCGGCCTGGGGGCTGGGCCATCACGACATGGGATAGGTGCCACCATATCCTAACGCCTGTATTCATATTTAAATGTAAATTTTAATACATGTTTACTGTTATTGTGTTTAACTGCTTTATATACTGTTGCTTGCTGTTGCCGAAATGCATCTGCCCCTCACACCTCAGGCGAGGACACGCATACTTATGCTATAGCTACTGACAGAGCCACGAAGGAGACATAAGGGAAACCGACTGCGTAGGACGAACAGGGTTGACAAGAGATCACAAGGTGACTTGCCCACGACAGTCCGCACGCAGCGGGACCACGGTTTACCCAGAGGCCTAGGCCTTCCTCCTACTCCCCCAAGAGACAGGCGCCACGCAAAGGCGGCCGAGACACTGGGCCCCCTACTAGGCTCAGGTCTTAGGGACCGCCTGGACGCCACACTCTAACGCCTCTGACGCGGCGGAATCCCACAAACCTAATCCCTAACCCCCTCACACAGACGCTACATAGACCCCTTACTAACTGACGACCGACGGACTGACGGGTCCTAGAGATGTCACTCACACCGGCCAACCTTACGATCCTATCCCTGAATGCGAGAGGCCTGAACAAGCCTGAACGCAGAGCAGCTGCTCTACGGGACTTTCACGCGGCCAGTGCGTCCATAGTGTACATACAGGAGACACATTTTAGAGAAGGGTCCAGACCCAAACTACGGGACCACCGATACACTGCAGGGTATTTTAGTGATTACCACGGTGGCAAGGCAAGAGGTGCAGCAATACTCATACACAAAAGGGTACCCCTCCAGGAGACAGGAGTCCAAACGGACAGGGAAGGTAGATATGTGTTTATGAAGGGGACAATAGCGGGCCAGACGTACACGTTCGCCAACGTGTACGCCCCCAACCAGAGACACCATAGGTTTTTCTCACAGACTCTCCGCAAACTGGCAGCATTCACTGAGGGCATACTAGTCTTGGGCGGGGACTTCAATCTGACGCTAGACCCGAAGTGGGATTCATCCACCGGCACCTCACAAGTCCCGACCCAACACCTATCCACAATCAAAACTCTCCTCGTTAAATACAAACTAGTAGATAGCTGGAGGGCCCTCCACCCGGACGAACGGGATTACACATTTTTCTCACACCCACACAACACATACACCAGGATAGATTACTTCTTCCTCCAACACTATCACCTACCACTGGTCCTACAAACTGACCATGGTACGGCGACGTGGTCAGACCACGCCCCGGTGACGCTCACACTGGCCTCACCACTATTCCGTCCCAGAGTAGCCAAGTGGAGACTCAATGAATACCTCCTGTCCGATCCCACTGTCAAAGCGGACATAGCATCGACCCTCAGGGAGTACTTCTCCATCAACACACCCGACCAAACGACCCCGACGATAGTATGGGAGGCACACAAAAGTGTAGTCAGGGGCCACTTCATCAGGCAGGGCGCCACACAGAAAACATTGAGGGAGAAGAGAATGACCACACTCCTAGCAGACATTCAGGCC
Source organism: Pelobates fuscus (assembly GCF_036172605.1). NCBI lineage: Eukaryota > Metazoa > Chordata > Amphibia > Anura > Pelobatidae > Pelobates > Pelobates fuscus. The sequence continues at coordinate 167,630,644 of NC_086319.1, forward strand.
ATAGACACCCTCAACAAAACCCAACAGACACAAGCACAGCAGGAACAACTGCTTTCGTTACGAAGGGACCTGACCAAACTACTACAAACTAGATACCACAGAGACGCGCTGCGGCATAAGGCATTCTTCTCGTTACACGGCAACAAGAGTGGCAGACTCCTGGCACGGATGCTTGCTAAACGCAGACAACAGACATATATTGACCGCATCCGCGACAACAAGAACACACTACACAGACTCCCCGCCAGGATACAGGAAGTAATCAGGTCGTACTATGCCGACCTGTACGCACTCCCGAGCCCGACATCAACACAGGCAACCACGCGACTGTCGGAAGCAATTGATAATTACCTTGCCAACCACACTATACCCACACTAGACCGGGACACGGCAACCTTACTTGACGAAACAATCACACAAGAGGAGCTAGCCGCGGCTATCAAACGGACGGCACCAGGCAAAAGCCCGGGCCCTGACGGTCTCCCGCTGTGCTACTATAAGGCATATGCCGACATACTGTACGCCCCCCTGGTTGAGGCGTTTAATGCCATAAGGGAGGGACACTGCTTCCCCAAGCAAACACTGGCGGCCCATATCACCATCCTCCCTAAGGAGGGCAAAGATGTAGAACACTGCGGGAGTTATCGACCCATATCCCTCATAAACTGCGACCTTAAATTACTAGCTAAAATATTAGCCACGAGACTGCAGGCACACATACCCACACTGGTACACCCGGACCAGGTGGGATTCGTGACGGGGAGAGAGGCCAGGGATAACACTATACGCACCCTCACGCTGATACACGGAGACAAACGCAAAAGAAGCAACCTTCTCCTGCTGTCGACAGACGCGGAGAAGGCCTTCGACAGAGTCAACTGGAACTATCTGTTCCGGACACTGACACACGCCGGCCTAGGCCCGGGTATCATGGGGTGGATAACAGCTCTCTACTCACAACCCTCAGCCCAAGTGATAATCAACGGGGCGCTATCAGCGCCATTTGACATTCTCAATGGTACCCGACAGGGATGCCCTCTCTCCCCGTTACTCTTCGTCCTGGCTCTCGAACCACTCATGGTATCGATTAGGGATAACCCCGACATAATGGGAGTCCAGGCAGGGATGAACCACCATAAAGTAGCAGCGTATGCAGATGACCTGCTTTTCTATGTAACAAACCCGGAAGTATCCCTTCCCAATATTCTGAAAGCCTTTCGGGACTTTGGGAAGATCTCCAACTTCAAAATAAACCTTGCGAAATCATACATACTGAACATCGACATCCCGGAACACAGGGCGACACAGATGCGCCACCAATACACATTCCAGTGGGCTACACATAAAATTAAATACTTGGGTATTTGGCTCACACGAAAAGCAGGGGACATACTCAGGGAAAATTTCGACGCGATGCACACACGGTTCCGCACTGAACTACAGGAATGGGCACACCCCCACATCTCGTGGCTAGGTAGGATACAGGTAGTTAAAATGAATTTCCTCCCCCGCCTCCTATACCTCCTACAAACCATCCCCATCACGATCCCTCGCACGTTCTTTACCACACTCCGCACAGCCCTGGGCAGATACGTCTGGAACGGGAAGCGGCCGAGACTTAGACACACACTACTGACACAGCCGAAGGACAGAGGTGGCCTGGCCTTACCAGACTTCACCCTCTATTACAGAGCTTGCCACCTTCTTAGGATAATAGAATGGACCAAACCGGGGGTTCAGAAACAATGGAAACAGGCAGAGGAACACGACGCAGGTGCCCCAATCTCAACACTACCTTGGCTGCCCCCAGGGATAAGGAACGAGAACAAGAAATGCTCCCCATACATAAAAGCGACTCTGCAGGAGTGGCACAACTCTAAGGGGAAACACGACCTATCACCGTACCCATCGCCCCTACTCCCACTGATACACAACCCGAGCTTCCCCCCTGGACTGGACCCTAGAGCGTTCAAATCCCTCATACCTGACCCACTACCTAGACTCAAACACATCTACAAGACGAGCGGACTAAAAACACTAAGGGACCTAGGAGGGGAAGGGGAACACAACCTCTTGACGCGCCTCAAGTATAAACAGATCCAGACATACACCGCAACGCTCCCGCAGGGGCCCGCACTGACAAGAGCCCCCACATACTTTGAAGACCATTGTCTGACCTCAGACCCGCTGACACACGGAGTATCCCTCATGTACACCTCACTCCTGACACGAACGCAGACTGCACAGCCTAGCTTTATGGGAAAATGGGAGGCAGCACTGGGACGCACATTCAGTAACGCGGAATGGGAAAAAATATGCTACTTGACGCACCACTGCTCCACTTTTAGTAAGACCCAAGAAACAGCATACAAACTGCTCACTCACTGGTACTGCACGCCCGCCGCATTGAGCATGCGTATCCCTGACTGTCCCCCAGAGTGATGGAGATGCGGCACGGAAAGGGGCACCCTCCTGCACATCTGGTGGGAATGTAACAAGATAACCCAGTATTGGAAGACCATACACAAAATCATTAGGCAATTTTCAGACGACCCACCACCTTTCGGCCCGGCCGAAATGCTACTACATCACACTAAAACCACTCGATCCGCATACAAACGATCAATGACAATTCGTATCCTTAACATAGCCAAAACAGTCATCCCACAACACTGGAAAAAAGAGAACACACCCCCGTTGGGGGCGTGGTTCACTCAAATGGAGGAACTAAGATCTCTGGAAGAACTCCACGCCACCGCAAACAACACATACCAGACTTATCTCAACACATGGACGCACTGGCTGCTGAGAGCGACAACTCCAAATTTCTGGGCGGAACGCGAACCCGGGGATGGGACTGTACCAGGACGATCTGAGGACCCAGACGCTGACTGACCTAGCCCACCTGACACCCCCCGCCATAACCCATAACCTTTGACTGGCCCACTGGTCACCCGCGGCCCGCGACACCCGGGGGGGGGCATACCCTGCCTGGGCCTCGGGGATCGCGGAGGACCGGGGTAGCCCATATAACACCTCCCCGTCATGCCGTGACGCACACGCAGGGGATCAGAACCGGACATAGACTACCTACTAGGACACAGACTGGACAGAACACAGGGACGGTAGAGACTGATACGACACTGACCACGCACGACCGGGGGTAACGACCCTTAATAGTACCGCACAGGGTCAAGGAGGGACCGGCGGGTCCACGTAGCACACGGGACCTGAGAACCCACATCCACTAACGACCACGCAAACGTTGTTGGCCACGACAACCGCTACTGACACCCTCTAGCACGGCCCAACCATCAAACGGAATCCACCACACGGGGGGCTTCGGACCTCAGTTGACGCTCTGTTACACAAGACCCACACCCCACATCCGTACAAACACATATTACACCCAGGGATGCACATTTAACAGGCTAATTTGAGGTTATGTACATGTCTACGCAATGAATATGCCAATGGAGATCTGCGTATCTCACAGTTCAAAGCTAATCTGAAGTAGTACACATGACTACATACTGTATTTGCCAATGGAGACCTGCGTGTCTCACAGTTCATAGTTAAATGGATGATATATACTTGTATTACGTTCAGTGAGTCAATGGAGACCTGCGAGTCCCACAATTTACAGCCATAGTGATGTGGAACGTATATTTTTTGCGAATGAAACAATAAAAATATATTTACAAAAAAAAAACAAAGACAAGGGAGTGCTAGTACAAAAGTAAATGTTAAAAAGTATGAATGTTGCAAGAATGTGCACACTATCCAAAATAACTATGCACATTTATCACTCCAATGTCCATTAAAGTGTAAGTCCACCTGCCAAGGCAAAACCTCTTAGGTGAGTCCTACACAGGGCCGGTGCTAGGATTTTTAGTTACACACGCGAAGATGCATTTTGGCGCCCCTCACCCTCCTTTAAAAAAAAAAAATCCATCTTCACCTGTGTGTATTTCCTCCGAAGCCTCAGGCATCATTTTTCAGTCACACAGGTACACTGTCATACAAACACTAAGAAATAATCATACAGAGACATACAGACACAGACACATACAGTCAGAGACATACAGGCAAAGACATACATGCATACAGAGACATGAAGGCACATAAAGACATGCATACATACAGAGACATACCGCCATACAGACACATACATATATACAGGCATACAGAGACATACATACAAAGACATACAGGCATACATACACATACGTACATACAGAGACATACAGGCATACATAAACATACATAAGTACATACAGTCATACATAAATATACAAACAAGACATACAGACACATACAATCATACATACACACAGAGGCAAACCGTCATACAGACACGTACATACAGAAACATGCATACAAAGACATACAGAGACACACAGACACATACATACATCCGTACATACAGAGACATAAAGGCACAGAGTTACACACATGCATACAGATACATACATGCATGGATACAGAGACATACATACATACAGAGACAGACATACAGACAGAGACATACATACATACAGAGACATAGAGACAGACATACATACTTACATACAGACAGAGACATACAGACAGAGACATACAGACTTACATACATACATACAGACAGAGACATACAGACAGGCAGAGACATACAGACAGAGACATCCATACAGACAGACAGAGACATACATACTTACATTTGTACAGTTCAATCTTGTCCCCTGGGTGCATGCTGTCCGGCTCTGTGGAATCCTGCAGCCCAGCCCCATCACTGGGCGCCAGCCGCGCTGTGCGGTACACAGGGAGCAGGGATATGATGTCATATCCCCGCCCCCTCCACACAGCCTGTGGCAGTCGGCAGACACCAGGGTAGGAGGTGGGCGGGCAGAGGCTGGGCTCTGCGGGCGGGAATCTCTGGGCTCAGCAACGCTACAAATAGTAACCGGCTGGAGGGGAGCGCAGTGCGTTTCCCTCCTTCCGGTCAGCCTGACATTGCGCCCCCAGGGCTGATGCGCCCTGAGGTGGCCGCCTGGGCTGCCTTATGGTAGCGCCGGCCCTGGTCCTACACCAACAATTCACTTTGTTGCATTAAGCTAATAGGGAAGTCTAATGAGACAAACAGAGGTACTTATGAATCCTACAACTTATGAATATTCTAAAATTCATGATTTTCCACACAGCAAAGAAATGCAAATTTCAATAACAGGAGGTGTATATTATGCAATAACTTTTATGCAATAAGTAAGCCCATAGCATCAAACAATATATAAATCAAACACTTAACATGAAAAAACTCTTCTATCAATAGACCATTAGGATGACCAATACTGTAGTAGTGTTACTTAAAATAGATAAAGAATGGGGGGCGGAGCCAAGCGGTCAAACTGAGCAGTCACATGTCTGCAGGGCTCCGAGAGCCAAAAGCTAATATCAGCGATATTTACCACTCACACCAAAACCTAAATAACCCCAACTGGACCCACCGACAGCCTTCGCTACCATGGGCAGGAAAACTAAAAAACAGAAAGCTGACAAGCCGAAAATGGGGATGAGCATCGTCGATATGTGGCGGCAGACACATGGCGGCTTACTGCCCAAAATGGCCTCCTATATGGGAGAGAGTTCTGATTTATCCGATGATCCAGCCCTGGAGCCTGAAACCCATAACCTACCAGTCCCACGAGACCTACCTCCACCGCAACCACCCGCGGTTCCCAACTCGGATTCTGCACTGGTGACAAAAGCCGAAATGCGGGAGATGCTAGCGGGCCTCCAGAGGGATATCCACGCGGAAATGGCCACGTTCTGCAAGGATCTACAAGGCCTGACAACATGCACAGGCATCCTGGAAGACAACTCCCGCAACACCAAGCTACAACTTACCCACCTGCAGCAAGAAATAAACGTACTCCAACAGCAACAAACCGCCATGGAACAGAGGTTTGCAATACTTGAGGACTCCAGACGCAGTAGGAACCTCAAGATCAGAGGGGTAGCAGAGACAGTCCCTGAAGCGGAGCTACTGCACTTTCTAAGGAGACTACTCGGCACACTGCTCACCCCAAAACAAGCCAAGTCAATCACAACTGTGGGTCTCTTCAGGATCCCACGACCACTCAAGGCACCCGCCACAGCACCACATGATGTGATTGTAAAATTCCAAAGCGGGCAAGACAAAGCAGCGGTGTTGGGTGCACTCAGGGGAATTTCCCTATACAGCTTTGAGGGCTCCTCACTCACATTCTATGCCGATCTATCAGGGAGTACCCTCGCCTGGAGGAAATAGCTGCAGCCACTTCCAGAGGTATTGTGAGCCAACAACATTACCTACCGCTGGAAGAATAACCGCACGCTGGTAGTCCAGAAGGGCGACACCTCCCATCCGATCAGGAACCTCGCCGGAGCAGAGACTATCCTGGAGCTCTTGGGTCTCCCAAGAGACTCCCTCAGCCCCAGAGGACCAACCACGACCGGAGCACATGTCTGGGACCCAGCAAACACAGCCCCGTTTGTACCCCGGAGAACCTCGACTGACACCTCCGAGGCAGCCACCACATGAACTTTCATGGCTGAACCTGTGGACTAATCCTACTGCTCTCGACAGAACTCTCCACCATGTCGGCCACAGACTCACCAGGTCCACTTTGACACCCACCTCCCTACACATGATAGTAGATGGGAACCACGAGGGCACTTCAGCTACCTACACTCCTCAGGGCTCAACACGTAAACACATACATAGCTCGCTCCCACCTACACGGCCATTGGAGCTTCCCCACACATGCCAAGCCACGCTCCCGAACGCCAACAACAATAATTTAGGTCAGTTTAAACGACAGGTCACCCAACTGCTAACCGGCACACACCCGGATACCCGTTCCCAGACAGCAGAGAGGGTACTGACATCACCTGGGCTATGGTCCCACAGCCGGACGCCGAGGCAATAGGGGGGCTAACTTACCGGCTTATGCCGGCACTGCTACAAATTAAGTACGTGCACCCCCCACATGACCAGTCAGTACAGCTACCTTCTTGTCATACATCACCCCATCGCTCACCAGTTGACACTCCTTTACCAGCCCAGAAATCTGGACAAAAATGTCTGCACACCTCACCACCACACTATCATAAATGTAGGCCATGCCGAGAGCAAACCATGGCTGTCACATACTATATAGGGCTATGTGTGCCAACATTACAACAAACTATAACCCAGATCGCATAACCCACCATAGCTTGTTAGTCGTTACCTGTTATTACACTCCTGTTGTAAACACACAAAAAGTGACATTAAAAATTTTATTATGCCATGCAACTGTTTGTATATGCCTTTGCCTAGCCTGCACCAGCCGTTGTGGCAATGCAGGCATACATGTCTATTATCTGCACCAAAAATAAAGAATTTCAAAAAAATAGATGAAGAATGAACATGGTATTGAATTTTAACAGAGCTGAATTAGCAAAGCAGTAGAATGTAGAAGTCAGAGCAAGGTACACAGATAAATCCTTGGGCAGTGATTAAACAGACTGACTAAAACAAAACCTGGAATTTGACTATATGATTGTTAAACCATAATTTACCTCTTTCAAATTAAGTGCACCTTCACTTATTATATATAATTTCTGTTCAGGAGAAATAGGGCTTTAATTTCACATAAAATATTTATATATGGAACACAATTTAATATGTCATATTGTGAAGGGTTTTCAGCTAGGCCCAAAATCTCCATGTAGCATATACAAGTACAGGTATCTGTTAGTTAGTCACATGTCATCACTGTACTGAGCATGTGCTGGATTTGAAAAACCTCATTCCATTCTCCTCAAGTGCCATGTTGCCGAACCATATAAGGTAATGCTGTAAATATTGTTTGCTGATTGGTTTAAGGGTATAGTAGGGAGTTGCATTCTGTATAAAAAGCCTGTACTCTATGTGCTCAGGGCTCAGACCTTTTGGACATGAGTTCAGTTGAGACCCGATCAGTGAGAATAAAGACTTTTGATTCCTGAACTGAGCTGTGTCCGAACTCTCTGTGCGTGGCTTCTTCAGACTTCCTCTATAACATGTCTGGCGCATTGGCCGGGAAGTCATCGCAGAGACCGGCGAGACGGTGATATTTTACTCACCTCTCCACGGCAACACCCCTGGACCGATACTGCGTGGACTTCCTTTCGTCTCGGCACCACTACAACTTCTTCATCCAGGAGATCATCGGCTTCTGCGTAGTGGGTATTGGGGTGTCTCGTCGATGAATTCCGATCCTGGGTCCAGGAACTGAAGGTAAACCCATTAGTGGTTAAATCTGTATCTGGTATCTGACCTTTCCCAATTGGAAAGAAGAGGGGGCTGATCACCTCCTTAAGCTAAACACTCTGTAGCTAGCCCGTTTAGCATAGGGTCTGTTTGACTGGCTGAATTCTGGTATATACATGTTCAGTCGGATTCCGGTTTGTGGACTAGTTGAACTCTGTTGTAAATTCCGTTCACTAGATCGCGGATTCTGGAGTGAGAAGACTAGTTAAATTCTGTTGTAAATTTAGTTCACTAGATCTCGAAGTGTGGAGATATTAGATTAACTGAACTCCAGTATAAACTCTGTTCAGTTTAGAACTTGGTCTCCAAAAATACTATTTAGTTAAACCCTGATGTATATCGTTGCAAGAAAAAGTATGTGAACCCTTTGGAATGATATGGATTTCTGCACAAATTGGTCATAAAATGTGATCTGATCATCATCTAAGTCACAACAATAGACAATCACAGTCTGCTTAAACTAATAACACACAAATAATGAAATGTTGCCATGTTTTTATTGAACACACCATGTAAACATTCACAGTGCAGGTGGAAAACTTATGTGAACCCTTGGATTTAATAACTGGTTGAACCTCCTTTGGCAGCAATAACTTCAACCAAACGTTTCCTGTAGTTGCAGATCAAACGTGGACAATGGTCAGGAGTAATTCTTGATCATTCCTCTTTACAAAACTGTTTCAGTTCAGCAATATTCTTGGGATGTCTGGTGTGAATCGCTTTCTTGAGGTCATGCCACAGCATCTCAATCGGGTTGAGGTCAGGACTCTGACTGGGCCACTTCAGAAGGCATATTTTCTTCTGTTTAAGCCATACTGTTGTTGATTTACTTCTATGCTTTGGGTCATTGTCCTGTTGCAACACCCATCTTCTGTTGAGCTTCAGCTGGTCGACAGATGGCCTTAAGTTCTCCTGCAAAATGTCTTGATAAACTTGGGAATTCATTTTTCCTTTGATGATAGCAATCCGTCCAGGCCCTGATGCAGCAAAGCAGCCCCAAACCATGATGCCCCCACCACCATACTTCACAGTTGGGATGAGGTTTTAATGTTGGTGTGCTGTGCCTTTTTTTCGCCACACATAGTGTTGTGTGTTTCTTCCAAACAACTCAACTTTGGTTTCATCTGTCCACAGAATATTTTGCCAGTACTGCTGTGGAACATCCAGGTGCTCTTGTGCAAACTGTAAACGTGCAGCAATGTTTTGTTTGGACAGCAGTGGTTTCCTCTGTGGTATCCTCCCATGAAATCCATTCTTGTTTAGTGTTTTACGTATTGTAGATTCGCTAACTGGGATGTTAGCATTTGCCAGTGACTTTTGTAAGTCTTTAGCTGACACTTTAGGATTCTTTTCACCTCATTGAGCAGTCTGCGCTGTGCTCTTGCAGTCATCTTTATAGGACGGCCACTCCTAGGGAGAGTAGCAGCAGTGCTGAACTTTCTCCATTTATAGACAATTTGTCTTACCGTGGACTGATGAACAGCAAGGCTTTTGGAGATACTTTTATAACCCTTCCCAGCTTTATGCAAGTCAACAATTCTTAATCGTAGGTATTCTGAGAGCTCTTTTGTGCGAGGCATCATTCACATCAGGCAATGCTTCTTGTGAAAAGCAAACCCAGAACTGGTGTGTGTTTTTTATAGGGCAGGGCAGCTGTAACCAACACCTCCAATCTCATCTCATTGATTGGACTCGAGTTGGCTGACATCTCACTCCAATTAGCTCATGGAGATGTCATTAGTCTAGGGGTTCACATACTTTTTCCACCTGCACTGTGAATGTTTACATGGTGTGTTCAATAAAAACATGGCAACATTTCATTCTTTGTGTGTTATTAGTTTAAGCAGACTGTGATTGTCTATTGTTGTGACTTAGATGATGATCAGATCACATTTTATGACCAATTTGTGCAGAAATCCATATCATTCCAAAGGGTTCACATACTTTTTCTTGCAACTGTATATATTGTTCAGCTAAATTCTGACCTATAAAGTTAGCGTTTGGCTAACTACTGATATATAGTGGTTAGCAGACCATTGAAGTGTATTGTTTAGCTCGATTTTGGTGTAAATATTGTCTAGCTAAGTTCTGGTTTATAATGTACAAAAGATATACAATCTACAAAAAAGGAACAAATAAAAACAAAAAATGGTGTAGTATGTTTAAGACACCACAATTGCGCTAGTATAAATTGCGCTCACAGAGTGGAAGTATAATGCAGACATATAGAGGTCTTAAAAGTGGAATTCAGATATTCTTCCTTTTCAACCTTAATGCAGAGGGAGAGACACAGGAGACATAGTGTACCAGTAAAATGAATGACAAATTTTATTCAGATTGCACTCACAAGATGTATGTTAAAATCCAGCGTATCAAATACTTAGATGTTCCCGATGCCAATAACACATCTCCTGGGGGATTTGAAGAAACCGTATACAAACAAAAATAAAACAAAAGAAACTAAATAATACAAATTAATAAACAAACAAAAAGTCAATAAAATCAAATATTGGTGTTGCCTTGGTCTCTCCGCCCAACGCGTTTCGTCCTGAACAGGACTTCTTCAGGGGAAAAATCAAGGTGTGTGATATAATCTCCTCTGTCCGCTTTTTAAAGATCAAGGTAAAAGTTCCCACTATTCTTACGCCAATTGCAAAGTATCTTCGTGATACAAATCACCTTCCTGTCCAACTTCCGGGATCCAGGCCTCTTTCTGAGTATGCGTTTCAAATTAGCTACAGTCGGTATCATGTGGAACGCAACTTGCGTTCCACCAGCATGTACCTGGAAGTCCACAGGCTCATAGGGTGTTAGTAGAAACGAAAAATATAAATAAAAAGGAGAATTCAATCAGAACATATACTAGGTCAGTGATGGCGAACCTTTTTGAGCCGAGTGCCCAAACCGCAATACATGCCAACTTTTTTTTCCTCAAAGTGCCAACACGGCAATTAAACCTGAATACTGAGGTTTAAGTTTAGAAAAAACAACTCGTACAGTTGTCCGAACTAATTAACAACTTTGTTTTAAAAGAAGAACACAACAGAGAGTTCAATGACACAAATTTTAAATAATGATATAAATAGATAAAATGAAGCTTATATTTATTAGTATCTCCAACAAATGCATACATACACACAGACTGCTGAACACATTCACACACCGACCGCTAAACACATACATACACCGGCCGCTAAATACATACCCACAACGCCCGCTAAATACACATACAGACAGACTGCTGAATACACATACAGACAGACTGCTGAGTACATACACTGCTGAATACACACACACACACAGTCTGCTTAATACATACACTGCTGAATACACACAGACTGCTGAGTACACACACACACAGATTGCTGAGTACACATATACACAGACTGCCGAGTACACACACACAGTTTGCTGAGTACACACACACACACACACCGAGTGCAGAGTACACACACAGTCTGCTGAGTACACACACACACACAGTCTGCTGAGTACACACACGCACACACACAGTCTGCTGAATACTCACACACACAGTCTGCTGAATACACACACAGAGTCTGCTGAATACACACACACAGACTGCTGAATGCACACACACAGTCTGCTGAATACACACATACAGTCTGCTGAATACACACACACAGTCTGCTGAATACACACATATACAGCCTGCTGAATGCACACTCACACAGACTGCTGAATACACACACACAGTCTGCTGAATACACACACAGACTGCTGAATACACACACATACAGACTGCTGAATACACACAGACTGCTGAATACACACACACATACTGCTGAATATACACACATACAGACTGCTGAATACATACAGACAGCTGAATACACAGACACATACTGCATTGAGGGGTGCAGTGTATGTGTTTGTGTGTAAGGGTGTTGAGTGCTGTGTGTGTGTGTGTATGAGGGGTGCTGTGTGTGTGTGTGTGTCTGAGGGGTGCTGTGTGTGTGTGTGTCTGAGGGGTGCTGTGTGTGTCTGTCTGAGGGGTGCTGTGTGCAGGGGTGCTGTGGGGGGAAGGGGTGCAGTGTGTGTGTGGGTGCTGTGTGTGTGCGGGGTATGGGTGCTGTTTGTGTGGGGGAAGGGGTGCTGTGTGTGTGGGGGGAAGGAGTACTGTGTGGGTAGAGGTGCTGTGTGTGGGGGGGAAGGGGTGCTGTGTGTGGGCGTGTTGAGTGCTGTGTGTGTGTCTGAGGGGTGCTGTGTGTGTGTGTCTGAGGGGTGCTGTGTGTGTGTGTGTCTGAGGGGTGCTGTGTGTGTCTGTCTGAGGGGTGCTGTGTGCAGGGGTGCTGTGGGGGGAAGGGGTGCAGTGTGTGTGTGTGTGGGTGCATTGTGAGTGTGGGTGTGCTGTGTGTGTGCGGGGTATGGGTGCTGTGTGTGTGGGGGGAAGGGGTACTGTGTGGGTAGAGGTGCTGTGTGTGTGGGGGAAGGGGTGCTGTGTGTGGGCGGGCTGTGGGTGATGTGTGTGGGGGTAGGGGTGCTGTGTGTGGGGGTAGGGGTGCTGTGTGTGGGGGATAGGGGTGCTGTGCTGTGTGTTAGGGGTAGGGGTGATGTGCTGTGTATGGGGGGTAGGGGTGCTGTGCTGTGTGTGGGGGTAGGGTGGATGGTAGGGGTGCTGTGGTGTGTGGGTGGTAGGGGTGCTGTGCTGTGGTGTGTGGGGGGTAAGGGTGCTGTGGTGTGTGGGGGGTAGGGGTGCTGTGGTGTGTGCGTGGTACATAAAAAAAAGATATATTAATTCTGTATCCCCCCTCCCTTCCTCTTACCTTTGGTGAGGGGGGAGGACACAGCTTTCCCTTGTGGTCCGGTGGTGGTAAGTAGGTTTCAGTGAAGCAGCTTTCCTCCCACGTGATGCTGTGTGGAGCGTTGCCATGGTAACGCGCGGCAACGCTCCACACAGCATCGCGTGGGAGGACAGGAGAGCTGCTTCCTAGAGCCCTCCCCCTGCCTCCCGACACGGAAGCAGAGTAGGCGCCTGCTGTTTCAGGCAGTCAGGTGCCTACTCTGCAGACAGCTACGCGTGCCATAGGTTCGCCATCACTGTACTAGGTCAATAACAAGGTAAAATATAATACAAACAAATGACCATTATTAAGAATGTGAACATTAAAAGGCCTCATCTAAAATATGTGAATATTTACTCTCACACACAAACACATACACTGCACCCCTCAATGCAGTATATGTGTGTGTATTCAGCAGTGTGTGTGTGTGTATTCAGCTGACTGTGTGTATTCAGCAGTGTGTGTGTGTGTATTCAGCTGACTGTGTGTATTCAGCAGACTGTGTGTATGTTTGTGTGTGTGTTTGTATTTAACGGACTGTGTGTGTATTTAGCAGTCTGTGTATGGATGTATTAAGCAGTCGGTGTGTAAATGTGTTCAGGTGTGTGTATGCATTGCATTTGTTGGAGATACTAATAAATATATGCTTAATTTTATCTATTAATATCATTATTTAAAATTTGTATAATTTTTTGTATAATTGAACTCTCCGTCTTCTAAAGCAAAAGATGTTAACTAGTTCGGACAACTGTACGAGCTGTTTTTTCTAAACTTAACTAAAGTTGTATTGCGGTTTGGGCACTCGGGCTCAAAAAGGATCGCCATCACTGCCCTATAGGGCTAAAAGTTTTTAAATAAAAAATCCAATATCCCTCCCTTTGTCTAAGCTTTTTAATTACATCACCCCCTCTGTCATCTAGGGTGACCTTCTCCAAGCCCGTGCATAAAAAAGTTTCAAACTTAAAATCAGGACAATTATTACAATGGATCGGTACCGAGTGGGTGGTTACTTTTTTCTTTATATTATTGCAGTGTTCCATTAACCTGATTTTCAATGCTCTACCAGTCCTACCCACAAACTGAATCCCACATCCACAAGTTAAAAGATAAAAGTTACTATTAACTCTATTTAATTCTGAGGAAAGGACCCGTATTAACCAAGCGGCCATTAAGGCTCTTGAGGAGACTGCCCGTACCCAAAAACAAGCAAATCCAGCGGCTTAGGCCCATTTCCCCAATATGGATCTTTTTTTTAAAATTTTTTTTAAGTTTCTTAAATTGAGAGATACATACTATAAGAGGGATGCATTTTAACTAGGCTTGTTGTTTCCAGACCTACCGGACAATGGTAAGAAGTCGGATGAGTAGGTTAAATTGAGGTCTGGGCACCCCCGGGACATACAGGTTGGGTGTGGTATTGCACTGCTTAAGGTCGGCAAGCATGCCAGTTGTGCATTGCACCCATGGAGCAGCGTATGGTTGTGTAAGGAAACCTAGCTGGTTATCGTGTCTCTAAGTCTGAATTTCATTCATGGAATGGTATGGCCTATATCCTGACGGACAATTGTGTTGCCATTGGAGACCCTTAGGTAGGTTAGTCATTCCCTTTGCTCGTAGACAGTCCTGGGTGCGTGTTTAGATGTAATGGTGTTTGGTAGTCCACTCTCGTTCGGGAGAGGGTCCGTGTATGTGGGCATCTCAGAGAGTGTGTGTCGCATTCTAGATATGTAGGTGGTGTATGAGGTGGAAGGTAGGACACATAGGTCCTCTAAGAGAGAGAGCAGGGGAGAGGAGAGGGGAAGAGGGGGGAATATCAAGTACAGAGAGGGGGTAAGAGTGGAGGAAGTGCAAGAGGAATTTAAGGTATGAGTCAAGAGGGAGAAGGTGGAAGTCAAGGGGAGAAAAGGGGAAGTGGGGAGGACATCCCAGCCCTGTCCCCCCTCCCCCGGGTCAGCCGCCACCCCCCCACCCCCGAGTCAGGCAGTGTCCTTTCCATCTGGCGAGGCACCAGGTGTAGTGACTCCGGGCCTGTGATGCTATTGCGGTGTTGGGCCGTTGGAGGGCCCACTCCAGCCATCGGCTGGTCCAGGTAGCCCTCTGTATTTCACTGTTGTTTATGGGTTTCCGGGTCTAGTGGCTTAAGACAGCCAGTAAAGCCAGTGGTACCAGGTATCATGGTAAGATTGTGAATGGCCGGTTGCAGATAGAATCAAATCTTCAATTTGTCTGATGTCCTCCACCCTGTTCATCCATTCCCTCAATGTCGGGATTGTAATTAGTTTTAAATTACATGGAATAAGGCTTCGGGCCGAGTTGAGCAGGTGGGGTAAGACTGATTTTTTGGTAACTGCGGAGTGGGAGCATGGTGAGTTGGAGTAAGTAAGTTTTTGGTGTAAGTTGTAGGTTCACATCCGTAGTGGTCGAGAGAACTCTGTGTACAGAGTGTACAGAAGGGTCTGATGAGAGGGCACGTCCACCGTATGTGGTATAGTGATCCCAATTCCCTCCCGCATCTCCAGCACTCCGGGTCGCATGTATTTGTCATAGCGGCCAGTTTTTCTGGTGTTTTATACCAGTGGGAGAGCATCTTGTATCCCGACTCCTGGAATTTGGTGCAAATCGAAGATTTGTGGAGGAGTATGAATACAGTATCCCACTGTTCAGCTGTTAGTGTGTGTCCCAGGTCCCTCTCCCAATATTTGGTGAAATAGGGAAGGGGAGCATCAGTGTGGGAAGTGTTCAGCAGGCTGTACAGTAGTGAGATCGCGTGCGGCGGCGGCGGGGGCTGCGTGCAGATGGTCTCAAATGCAGTGAGAGCTCTTGATGCCGAGGCGAGGTTAGGGATGCTCTTCAGGAATCGTACCGGTTGGTTGTATTGGAAGCGGAGTAGTTGATTGTGTGGCAGTTGTGGGATCAAATCCGTCAATGGAGTGATTACCCCCTGGCTGTATACATCCTTTAGCCTACACGAGGTAGGGAGGCCCAGCGTCCCGGTGCCCAATACGGATCTTAACTGGAATATAAATGGTGCTGATATGGTTCATTTAAAAGCTTACCAACAAGCTTACCAATTATTACAGGCATGAAAGCAAGTGGGAAAAAGGCTATAAATATGTAGAGAGCAGCTGAAGTATTACAAAAAACTGATGAATCTCACAGTGCCTATTATGAGAGCATGATTGAATCATACAGACTTTATACCCCTTTTAATCCCGAAGCCCCTGGCCCGGCATTCGTCAGCCAGGCCCAGAGTGACATTAAAAGGAATAGGGAAACTGAAACGAAGCGTGTGAAGGAATGCAGGATGAAAAAGAAAGTAGATATGCTAGCAGTATCTATTACAGGCGTGGGTAGACAAGGAGGAGGGATAGAAAGAGGAGGTGAGGGATGGACTTCGAGCTGTAACATTGCACTCTGTGCTTCCTTATTTCAGAAAGTGTTCATTACGAGGGTGGTGGCTGCAGTGCAACAACGAGCAGATTTGTGTTTTTTTAAAACAGATTGCAGCGAGTATTTGACCAGACGTTAAAGCCAGAAATTTTTCTCAACAGAAGAGAATGGCTTCTCTGTTTCTGTCTCGACAAATGACTTTTGGTATACAGCAAAAAACAAGATTATTGGTGTCCTGTTGTAGGTATATTGGTCAAACCACGGAAAAAAAAAACCAATTTGACTTTGAATATGACAGTCCACTTATGAAGACACAAGTTCCAGGCCCTAAATCAAAAGAATTAATAAGGCAACTGAACACCATTCAGAATGCTGATGCTGTGAACTTTTTTTGCAACTATGAAGAAAGCCGTGGAAACTATCTTGTTGATGTTGATGGCAATCGAATGTTGGACCTTTACTCTCAAATATCATCTATTCCAATTGGTTATAATCATCCAGCACTTGTAAAGGTTATGCAGCAACCACACAATTTGAGCTCTTTCATCAATAGACCGGCCCTTGGAATCTTGCCACCTGAGAACTTTAAAGAGAAATTGGAGGAAACCTTATTATCTATCGGTCCTAAAGGCTTAAATCAAGTTATAACAATGTCCTGTGGCTCTTGCTCCAATGAAAATGCATTTAAGCTAATATTTATGTGGTACCGGAGCATAGAGCGAGGCCATAACAGTGTCACAAAAGAGGAATTGGATTCATCCATGATTAACAAGTTTCCAGGTTGTCCAGATTACAGCATTTTGTCTTTCATGGGTGGATTTCATGGAAGAACTATGGGATGCCTGGCAACCACTCACTCTAAACCAATCCACAAACTGGACATACCTTCTTTTGACTGGCCTATTGCCCCATTCCCAAAGTTGAAATACCCTTTGGAGCAGTTTGTGAAAGAGAACCTGGATGAAGAGAATCGTTGCCTGGAAGAGGTGGAAGATCTAATTGTCAAATACAGAAAAAAGAAAAAGACCGTTGCTGGAATTATTGTTGAACCCATCCAATCAGAGGGGGGAGATAATCATGCTTCTGATGATTTTTTCAGAAAATTAAGAGGCATTGCTAAAAAGCATGGCTGTGCATTTTTGGTAGATGAAGTGCAGACTGGGGGAGGAGCTACTGGGAAATTTTGGGCTCATGAACACTGGAAGATGGAGGACCCAGCTGATGTGGTCACATTCAGTAAGAAAATGTTGACTGGAGGTTTTTTTCACAAGGATGAGCTTAGACCTGATGCTCCATATCGAATTTTTAATACATGGCTTGGAGATCCATCCAAAACCATCCTATTGGCTGAAGTGTTAAATGTCATCAAGCGAGATGATCTTCTGAACAATGCAGTGCTTGCTGGGAAGGTTCTCTTGGATGGTTTGCTGGAGCTTCAGATTCATTACTCACATATTGTAAGTAGAGTGAGAGGTAGAGGTACATTCTGTTCATTTGATACTCCAGATGACGCAACACGAACAAAGTTGATATTTCAAGCAAGAAACAAAGGTGTTGTGCTAGGAGGATCTGGCGATAAGTCTATCCGCTTCAGACCAACTTTGATTTTCAAAGAGCATCATGCACACTTATTTTTGAATATTTTTAATGACATCCTTGCGAATTTCAAGTAGAAGATAATTGTTTTAGCTGCTTTAGTCCAATTAATTAAGGGACTACTAATTTATAGGTCTAACATTATGGGTGAAACAGAAGACATAAAAGAGCAGCTTCAATGTGCCATACTATATATTTTCATAAGAAAACTAAATATTAAAGCTATTTGTGTTGAGGAATATTGTAAAGCATACATTTAAGAATCATTCAATACAAAATAGATTTGTCCAATTATCAAAAAAATAAGCAAGATTAACAGAAATGTTCATTGCCTGCCTTTCCATTGTTGGCATTCCAGTTTAACATGATTTAGTTCAAGATTATCAAACTTGTGAAAAGTGTTATTGCATTTAATATGTTGGATAAAATATTAAACTGAAAGAGGAGGTGAGAATAGGACAGGCTACCAGGCCAGGACAGGACTGGCCAGGATAGGACTGATAGGCTACCATTAGGCAGAAATCAATGTGCATATTGCAGAGAGGAAGGACATTGGAAAAGTGACTGCCCACAGAGGGGATATAAAGCAAGTTTTAGATAAGAGGAGAACAGGGGACAAGGTGGCTATAGAGGTGGCTATAGAGGACGAGGAAGTCTTGCAGGGAACGACAGTAGGAACAGAGGTTATGTCCCCTACTCAGAGACCAAGTAATAAGGACGATAGGGACTTTGTGGGTCTGGCTGATACAGTCATGGAGGACTATTGATACAGACCGGGCTCCATCCCCCTTGGGATGCACTTTTTCCAGTGCCATGATATCCTTTTTTACAACAGGTGCCCCAAATTGCACAGCATATTCAAGGTCTGGTCCTACCAGCGATTTATAAAGAGGCAAAATTGTATTTTCATCCCGATAAATTATGCCCCTATTTATACATGACAAAACCTTACTCGCCTTAGCAACTGCATATTGACATTGCATATTGCTTCCTAATTTGTTGTCTATAACAGGTCCCAAATCCTTCTCATGTGTGGTTATCCCGAATTCACTACCATTTAGGGTGTAAGTTGCTTGTGCATTTTTGAACCGTAGTGCATAACTTTGCATTTCTCTACGTTAACTTTCATCTGCCATTTTAGTGCTCAGTGCCCCAATCTATCCAAATCCCTTCAAAGCCTGTTTCAAGACCATTTATAAATATTTGAAATAGAAGCAGTCCCAAAACAGAACCCCCGCGTGACACCACTTACCACTTTTGTCCAGCCTGAAATTTTACCATTAATGACAACTCGTTGTACCCTATCCTAAGCCAATTTTCTACCCAAGAACAAGAATATTCATCTAGACCAATTTCTTTTAGTTTGAAGACTAACCTATTGTGAGGAACCGTATCAAATGCCTTGGCAAAATCCAAGTAGATCACATCCACTGCAACACCCTGATCTATACTTCTACTTACTTCTTCGTAGAATGCAATTAGGTTAGTTTGACATGACCTACATTTCATAAAA
This sequence comes from Pelobates fuscus, assembly GCF_036172605.1. Taxonomy (NCBI): domain Eukaryota; kingdom Metazoa; phylum Chordata; class Amphibia; order Anura; family Pelobatidae; genus Pelobates; species Pelobates fuscus. The sequence continues at coordinate 167,650,262 of NC_086319.1, forward strand.
CCATGCTGATTATTGCTAATAAAGTTCTTCCCAATGAATTCCCTTAATAGCCCTTCAAATATTTTCCCAGTACCAGAAGTTAAGCTCACAGGTCTATAATTTCCAGGCAAGGATATGGAACCCTTTTTTTTTTTTTTTATTCTTTATTTTTGTTGTGCACAAAAGCCACAACAGCGATATCAGGGTAAGTTGGAAAACATTTACAATACAAGTCGTGACATATGTTAGTCAGATACATTTGTTAAGTTATTAAGGTTATTTCAACAGTGTAGATGTTCGATTATGTAAATCATCATTATAACAATACTGAGGCAACGCTTGTAACAGTACAATAAATGTAACAAAATGCTAATTCGTATGACTTGCTTAGGCATGTTTACTACTCTGACACACACTACTTACCCTTTGACTCCGCATGAGTTCTCTTTAACATTTATGAGCGAGACGTTGTTCAGCCTGGTTATACTTACTGTTTAATATTTAACGTGTACCATACTCTGATACTTAAAAAAAAAAATGTGCAAAGTTTCTAAATGCCAACCAATGTTAAACTATGACTGCATAAATGTCTGCACCAGCTGTCGTGGCAGTGCAAACGTGTTTGTCCTCTATATGCACAAATAAAATAAAGATTGACAAAAAAATAAAATAAATGCTAATTCGTAGATCAAGCTAGTGCGGTTAGACTATTTCACTGGTGAGTATGTAGTAACATGCCAACCTGCTGGGCCCTAATTGCAAGTGGACATAAAGAGCGTTAAACATGTTGGTTAAGCCTAGTGTAGTCATTGTCTAATGTTCTATATAAGTACACATGCTTCCTGCAGCGTAGGTAGGCTTAGTAACATATGAGGCCTTATTACATGTAGGCTATGGCTGCCAGCTGGGCGATATAATGGACACAGCCTAATTATAATGATGCAGGCATGGGAAACTTAATGCCAGCTAAAATAATGTGAGATTAAATAATGAAAAAGGACAGAGAAAACCTAAGCTAGCAAGAATATGTAAACTTCAGCTGGTGTCAGAGAGGAATAATAAAATACTTTTCTGGCTAAAACTGGTGTTGCAAACTTATGGGTAACGGGATTGTTAAGATTGGTGTAGAGTTCCTGGCATGGTCTGGTTGGACAGAAGATGTTATTAACCTCGGGTGATTGTATTTTGCTGGTCTACCTTACGGGTACACAAAATGACAGTTGTAGAGTGCAGTTCATATGCGGGTGTCTGTGACCAGTGTCTTTGGGTGTTTGCCTCTTAGCTTCAGCCGATGCCCTTGGGTGGCTTGTCCTATGTCCGGCCCGAGATGGCTTCGTTCCGGGGTCTGGTACCTCTCCAGCCCCAGGTCTGGGTTAGAGCCGGCATCTTTATTCCACTGACTCGGGTACTTCCAGTGTCCAGGTCTGTCTCTGTGGCAGGGTGGACAGATGGTGTAGGTGCTTTGCGTCTCTGTTTTCGGTCCGTCTTCCGTCTTTGTGGGCGATGCGGGGCTTGCAAGCCCCTTGTGGCTCTCGGCCTGGGAGGGCAGCCATTTGGTTGCTTACTTAGTGTCTCTTTAGATGCGCCCTGAGTAGGTCCCTGAGCCTCCGGTCGTCCGCCATGTCTTGTTTCTTTCCTGAGAACAGTCACTATGAGCCGCTGGAACTTGAGCCAGAATTTGGCAAATGTCCGGTCGAGCCGTATAAGGGCTTCGGTAACATAGTCGCGGGATTCACCCTGGTAGGCTCTCACTTCATGCGTGTCGCAGTGTTGGACGTCCGCCATTTTGAGATTGCGGAGTCGGTCACCACAGTGTTCTCACTTGGTGGGTGTCCGTAAGCGTGCTTGGTCAGATCCGAGGGGACCGGGATGTCCCCTCCGGTCCAGTGGGGGGAGGCGTGTCGCTGGACTCGGTCCGGAAGCCCAGCGCGAGGAGACCGGCCGATTATCACCCGCTCCGCTCCCAGCAGGCCGCGACATGATTCCCCGGTATCTTTCAGGCGGCATATTCACAGGTTGCTTGCCCGGGGGTCCCCTGCCCTCGGGAATACTTAAGCTGAGTCGTGGTGGCTGTGTAATTGGGTTTAATCCCCTTTTGTCGTAGTTTAATGCAGGAGCTCTAGTTTGCATGTCTGGCTCCCTTGAAGGTCAGGCCCCGCCGCCCCCTGGAACCCTTTTTAAATATAGGAAAGACATCTGCCTTCCTCCAATCCTCCGGTACAATACCTGAAACTAAAGAATCTTGAAAAATTAACTACACAGTTTCACTTATTTCCTCACTTAGCTCCTTAAGTACTCGCAGGTGAATACTGTCAGACCCTGGAGCTTTATTTACATTCATTTTCTTTAACAGCTGTAGCACCTTGTCTCGAGTTATCCAATCACAAGTTATCTGCAAGTTTTTTGCAGCTATGATTTGCCTATCTCTTGCCATAGAATCCCCATTAATATATACTGAAGAAAAATTGTTATTTAAAATTTCTGCCTTTTCCTGGTCTTAATTTAGCTAACAGACCCATCTCTATTTCCCGTGTGTCTAGACTTTCATTTTTTGTTTTTTTAGGATTGATGTACTTGAAAATTTTGGCCACTTTGCCTTTTTGCAAGCATTATTGACTTCCTTAGGATGCCTCTGATTTGTCAGATTTAAATGCTTTAAATGCCCTTTTCTTATTTTTTTTTCCGTTTATATAAAATTGTATTAGTTTTATCACAAAATACATAAAAATCATTTACATACAGCACACTCAACATAGGTATTGGTTTGAAACAGGTTACACATAAAGAATAAAATACACATACAACAGTCTGTCAAACAATACATAATATCTTGATATGCTGATAAACCCAAATTACAAATAATAACCTGCACCCTTCACCCATCTACCCGGGGGGTACTCTACCCAACTCTCATCTCTAATCTCCCCATTATCCTGTATTAGAGGCATATTCCAACTCCACATATTGATCATCATCTACAACCATATCCTAGAGGAGAGGCCCTATAACATAAAAGGCACTCTATATAGATAGGAATGAGGAAATATTCCAAAAGCTGTATAATGGGAAACCCGGGAAGATGGGCTATGTCCGTGTCAAAACCCTCAATACCCATGTATAACAAACACACACACATCACATACATTGTTCCGAAATTCCATGGGGAAGTGAGCTGATGAGGAACAAAAACTATAAAGAATTTTGTCCATGGGATAAACAATAGTAGTCCCAAATGGCCCACCTATACTTCGGGGCTATGTAAACCCCTAAGTGTCCATCCTCTCTTTCTAATGCTCTATTTCTCTGCATCACCCTTTCCACATCTGACCATTTTGGCAACCTCCCTGCTTTCCAATTTACAACAATCAACTATTTCGCTATTGAAAGAATACAAAGCAGGAGAGATTTTAGTTCTTTTGTGCGGTAGCTAGGTATGAAGTGAAACAGAGCCAGTTCTGGGGTTAAATTAATCTTTTCACCAATGATACGAGACACCCCATATTTTATCTCCTTCCAATAATTTTGTATGTGAGAACAGAACCACCACATATGTATCGCTGAGCCTACTTGGTTACAGCCTCTCCAACAAAATTTAGAAGTGTCATCTTTCTTCATTTGCCAAAGTTTAAGATCAGAAAGACACATCCCCTGGAATGTCTAAGTCTAAGTCATGAAAATCATGTTTTGGAGTCTAAGTGATATTTGGAGAAAGTTACTGATAAGGTAATAACACAGGACTGAATGTTGTAATTGTGACCACACAGGAATCATAACAATTACATACTTCCTTTCAAGCACAATAGAGTCTATAAAGAAAAGACAAATAGGGGGCGAGGCTTAGCGCCAGCAGGGAACGGACGCAGCTTTCCAGAGCTCCGGACACCAACCACCAAAATCACCTCATAGAGGGTGCAGCCATCGGACCCCCTAACACCCCCCACCACCCTCCGGAAGGGGTGAGCTACAGGCACATGCCTTTCATGTACCCAAAATCGGGCAAGAAAGCTTGCCGCAAATCCGGGGCCTACCGGATACACTACCACGCGGGCTGCCGCACGGGACCTCGAGGCTGAGCTAGAAGAGCTGTACAGTCCTTCCTGGATGCCTGTTAAATCCTCACAGCACACAGACAGCATGGGACATAGAACCCAGAAACAGCAGCACAACGACTGCACCTGACTCAATCACCCGAGACTACGACACACGGTCAGCACAGGAAGGTCAGATAACATCCTAACCCGTTATGATGACCGACTTGACACGCCAGTCATGCATGGGGTACCCGCACCCAACAAGACTACATACTACCAAACACACTGCACAAAATAAAATAAATGAGGCATACCACAGTTGAATGTTTTATCCTGCAACAATCACATATATATGTTATATCTCAATTCATGATGTGAATATTTCATGTTTCTCAAAAAGTCTCAATAAAACAAAGATTGACAAAAAAAGAACAGACAAATATCACTGCCACAGTAAATCCTACAGTAAGTCCTCCAACACATTCAGATTATGTACTAGCTATAATTACTAATAATCTCATTATCTGCTAAATATTTCTTTAAGGATAGTTTCTCAAAAATATCTCATAAAAGGTTTTGCCAGGTACAGGTTTCTTATTGCATGGCATCTAATGTCAATGTGCTTGATACTTGCATTTACTCTGTTTGCACCATCTTTACACAGCTCTGATTTTCTTCCACCAGTTGAATGGACTTTGGCTCTAGCATTCCCAAGTACCCCCAGGAGGTATGCGCACCAAAAGCAGGGAGTTTGCTAGGAGCTGGCTGGCTGTGCACTAAGGCAGAGTAGGCACCTTCTTATTCGGATGGCAAGTGCCTGAATGTGCTATGTCCAGAGGGGAAAATGAGGGTGGCGAGGGAGTGCTGTCTCTGCTCTTTCAGCATTGCACCCTTGCACCCTGTGGTGATGCTGGGAGCCAGGTTATGATGTCACTCCGTATTTAGGTACATCCATACTGGCTGGAGGCTCTGCTACTGAATATACGAGTCATGTGTTCTATTTGCAATGATATTTTTTAATACTTCTGTATGTATTATGTATGGCCAGTGTGAGATGCCTCTAAACTTCATATTAGACTGTCCAAGAGTATATATGGCTTAGAGTTCTTGGGCCTAATTAGGATCTACAAATCACTACTCACTATACACTTTGCTGTTTTTTCACTCATTTTCTGTTTTAAACTTTGAGTGTGTCTGTCACTGAGTGTGTCTGATTAGGTGACTGCCCCCTCCGATTGCATGGATAAGGTGTTTTTTTCACTTTTTATCCCATGCCGCCATGGCCAGCACTATAATAAGGCAGCACAGGCGGCCATGGGGCGCAAAGATGTTCTGGTGACCGGCGTTGACGTGGGAGTAGAGCAAAATTTTCATCTCTACCGCCGGTCACTATTTGCAAACATGCCTAATGCTGTATAACTAATTTATTTTGGTGTCGGCCGTTGTGTGAGGGGGAATAAAATTGTGCAGCCTAATTTTCAGAATGGACAGGAGCTGCAAGGAGCAGGCGTGGCCAATCGCAAATAGTTGGCTAAGGGCTGCTGGGATAAATGACATCATATCCCGGCGGCCGAGTTCTGTGGAGAGAGAAGGCTGGGCAGCTTCAATTGAGCAGAAACACCCGGAGGGACTCCTGATAAGAAAAAGTATGTATGTATCAGTGAGTGAGTGAGTGAGTGTAAGGCCAGTGAGTTTGTGCGTGAAAAGGATAGGGGAAACCGCGCCCAACAGTATATGTACAGAAATATATATATGTACACAGGTCTTTAGGGTTGTATACACAATTGACCACAAAGACAAAAGAACAAAAAAAATAATAGTGCAGTGCAGTATGTACAGTGAATGAGTAGTGGATAATCTTGTGTGGTTTCCACTCACATTTTGTTGTTTGAGAAAACAAGGGTTTGGCTGCACTCACCTAAACATACTTAAATGGGGTGCTGCTGGGGCTGCTGCAGAATTGCGCATGGACGGAACAATCCACGTCTAAGGATATATGGTGGTATGGATGTCACGGGTGCCTCAATTAAAGTACAGTATTCAGGACATATATGGAAGTGAATACAAAAAAGAAGAGAAGAAAAGGAGGGTGGAACTAAGAACAGATGTGAGTCAAATATAATACTGTTCAGGAACCTATTGTCAGGATCGGGACAGGGATCCAACACGCAGAGTACAAACAGGTACAGGGTACGTATACCGGACCTTAGAATGGCCGGACTAACGTAAGGAGTAAGCAAAGAATGGTCTAGAGACAAGCCGAGGTCGAGGGAACGAGAGGGCAGGTAAGCGAGAGACAAGCCGAGTCAAAAGGGTAATAGAGGTAAACGAAGTAGAACAGACAAGCCGGGTCAAAACCAAAGAGACTGACAAAATACAAGAGCACTGAGTGACTAGGTAATCACGCCCCCGACGAATCCTCATTCGTGCTTGGGGCTTGATTGACAGATCGGGTCGGGTTGTCGTCATGACGTCGGCTATTGAGCGCCGCGTCATAAAAGGAAGTAGATCCCTCACGGCCGGCTTGTAAACGACCGAGGGAACCGCGAGGAACGAGTGATTCAACCCTTTTGTAAGGGAGAACGTCCAAGTGTCTCACCTCCACAGAGGTAGAGACAACAGGTACCCTGACAGTACCCCCCCCCCCTCAGAAACGCCCACCGGGCGGAAGGAACCGGGACGAGATGGAAAACGGGAGTGAAAAGCCCTGCAGAGGCGAGGCGCATGCACATCCTCCTGAGGTATCCAAGATCTCTCCTCAGGACCATATCCCTTCCAATCAACCAGATATTGTAACTTCCCCCGAGATATACGAGAATCGATGATGGAATTGATTTCATACTCCTCTTGTCCCTCAACCTGAACAGAGCGAGGAGATGATGCAGTGGAGGAAAATTTGTTACATACTAGGGGTTTCAACAAGGAAACATGAAAGGAGTTAGGAATGCGTAAGGCAGATGGAAGAGCCAGACGATACGCAACAGGGTTAATTCGAGTCAAGACCTTGTAAGGTCCAATGTAACGAGGAGCGAATTTCATAGAAGGAACCTTCAAGCGAATGTTTTTGGTACTCAACCATACCCTGTCCCCTGGGACAAAGACTGGAGCCGCCCTTCTATGTTTATCAGCGTGTTTCTTGAACAACATGGAATTATGCAGAAGAATTTGTCGAGTCTGATCCCACAACTTCCTCAAATTGGCAACATGAACATCAACCGACGGAACTCCTTGGGAAGGGGAAACCGAGGGAAGAATGGAAGGATGAAAGCCATAATTCATGAAAAAGGGGCTAGAACGAGTAGAATCACAAACGAGATTGTTGTGTGCGAACTCCGCCCAAGGAATCAGACCAACCCAATCGTCCTGGTGTTCGGAAACGAAACAACGCAAATATTGTTCAATTTTTTGATTAGTGCGTTCAGCAGCTCCGTTGGACTGGGGATGATAGGCAGAAGAGAAATTCAATTTGATACCCATTTGAGAGCAGAATGATTTCCAAAAACGGGAAACAAATTGGGAACCTCTATCGGAAACAATTTCGGAGGGTATCCCATGTAAACGAAAAATCTCTTTAGCGAATATCTCAGCCAATTCAGGAGAAGATGGAAGTTTAGGTAAGGGCACGAAATGAGCCATTTTAGTAAACCTGTCAACCACCGTGAGCAGGGATGGACTGACAGCCTTCTGGGCCCCCGGACAAAATTTGAGCAGGGCCCTACGAAGACAAAATATTAAAGGAGCACTATCGTGCCAGGAAAACAAACTTGTTTTCCTGGCACAATAGGGTCATTAGGTTCCCCCAACCTGCTGGGCTGAAGGGGTTAAACTGTTTAAGAACAGTTTGACAACTTACCTGGGGTCTGCTGGAATATGAGGCTGTAGTAGGGCATAGGAGCAGTGGTGTGTGCGAGTGGTGCAGTGTGTGTGAAAGGTTCAGTGTGTGTGTGTGTGGGGGGGGGTGTAGTGAGTGAATGTGTAGGGTGTGTGGGGCAATGTGTGTATGGGGGCAATGTATGTGTAGCTGTGTGTGTGTGTGTGTTGGCAGTGTATGTGTGTGTGTGGGGCAATGTGTGTATGTCTATGGTGTGTGTGTGGGGGCAGTGTGTCACAACAGTGACCCCTTCACGCAGAGTGTAACCTAACTATAGAACGTATACCGGACCTTAGAATGGCCGGGCTCACGTTAGAGTAGTCAAATGGGATAGCCAGAGGTCAAGGGATGACAGAAGACGGAATAACGATTAACAAGCCAAAGTACAGGGAACCAGAGAGTAGAATAGTCAAATAGAGTAGCCAGAAGTCAAATACCAGGAGAGAATACCAATAAACATAAAGAGCACTATGGGAACCAGCAAGAACCACACTAGGGCGTCTTACTGCTGTCAAGACAGCCCTTTTATAGTGTGGTGTGTTTTGCTTTAAAACCACGCCCCCAAAAGGTCCGGGTGCGTGGTTGCGTCATGATCCTGTCGGCTTCCAGCCGACGGCAGTGGCGCGCATGCGCCGAAGTTAGAAATTCCGCTCTGAGTGAGCGGCCGGCGTCAGAGGTGCCGTGCCGCTCAGTGAAGGAGGATGCTGTACTGCGTGGGTCCGAGGTTGACAGGTAAGGTATCGTGACAGTACCCCCCCCACAAGGACCGCCCCCAGGGCGGTTAGAACGCCTCCTTTCAAATAAACGAATCAGACGGGGGGCGTGCACATCAGAAGCGTCCACCCACGAACGATCCTCAGGTCCATAACCCTTCCAGTCTAAAAGGTATTGAAGTTTACCCCTAGAAAAACGAGAATCTAAAATAGACCTCACCTCATATTCGTTTTGTCCCTCCACAACTTCAGGAAGAGGAGGAGGGGTATTACGAGTAAACCGATTACAAATTAATGGTTTGAGAAGTGAGACATGGAACGAATTCGGTATTTTCATATTAGAGGGCAAACGAAGACTGTAACAAACAGGGTTGATACGTTTGAGAACCTGAAATGGACCAATGAATCTGGGAGCGAATTTCATAGATGGGACCTTAAGTCTAATGTTACGGGTACTTAACCACACTTTATCCCCGATCATGAACGTGGGAGCAGGTTTCCGATGCCTATCCGCATTGGCTTTGTACACACTAGCCCTTTGAGTCAATATTTGTTTAACCCCTAACCAAGTCTCCCTCATGTTCCTAACGGTGTCATCTACACTTGGCACTCCGGTAGAATGAATGGAACTCGGTAAAGTTGTAGGATTAAACCCATAATTAATAAAAAACGGGATTCATGGATATGATGATTGTGAGCAAATTCTGCCCATGGTAACAGGTCCGCCCAGTCATCTTGATGAACCGAAGTGAAACAACGGATGTATTGTTCCAGGCATTGGTTCATCCTTTCTGTAACCCCATTAGATTGGGGATGATAAGAAGAGGAAAGATTAAGGTTGATACCTAACTGTCCACAAAATGATTTCCAGAAACGAGAAATAAATTGAGGCCCTCTATCAGAGACAATATCTTGGGGTACTCCATGTAAACGGACCACTTCTTTTATAAATATATACGCCAGTTCAGATGATGTAGGTAATTTATAAAGAGGAACCAAATGAGACATCTTGGAGAATCTGTCAATTATCGTTAATACGACAGTGTAGTTCTTAGAAGGGGGTAGGTCTACTACGAAATCCATAGCAATACTTGACCATGGAGTCTCTGGAATAGGTAAGGGCATGAGGAGTCCTATAGGACGACCCTTAGGCGATTTTGTAGTGGAACAAATATTACAAGCAAGGACAAACTCACGCACATCTTTTTTGTAGGAAGGCCACCAGAACCGTTCCGCCAGTAATGATGTGGTTTTATGTATCCCTTGATGCCCTGCCATTTTGGAGTCATGCATGAGGGATAATACTTTATTCCGATAGGTTAATGGCACATATAGTTTTCCTTGAGGAACAGTCAAGGTAGTACGATCTTGGAATGTAGAGATCTCCTCTATTAATCCCGATGAGACTTTAGCAAAGACAGTTGCTACAATACGATTATGAGGGATTAAAGAGGACATAACTTCATTGGAGGAAGTAACAGGTTCATATTGGCGGGATAGAGCATCCGCCTTAGTATTTTTTGACCCTGGCCTGTATGTAACAACATAATTGAAACGATTGAGGTATAAAGACCAACGTACTTGTCTGTCAGACATTTTCTTGGCTTCACTGAAGTAAGAGAGGTTTTTATGATCTGTAAAAATGGTAACAGGGATGGGTGACCCTTCAAGCAAGTATCGCCATTCTTTAAGGGCAGAAATAATTGCCAACAACTCTCTCTCCCCTATATCGTATCTCCTCTCAGTTTCCGTTAATTTTTTTGAAAAAAACCCACAAGGATGCAATGGTTGATCATCCGAAGGTCTTTGAGATAGTATTGCTCCTATCCCTGACTCGGATGCATCTACTTCCAGTATGAAAGGACGAGAAGGATCAGGGTGTCTTAATACTGGTGCTGAGGAAAAGGCTTCTTTCAATAAATCAAAAGCTCTTTTAGCTTCGGTACACCATTCCCTGTGATTTCTTCCCTTCTTAGTCATAGCAGTAATAGGGGCTGTTATAGAAGAGAATCATTTTATGAATTTTCTATAGTAATTGGCAAACCCCAGGAAGCGTTGGATTGCTTTGAGTCCAACTGGTAAGGGCCATTGCTGAATGGCTTCTAACTTTTTCGGCTCCATTTGGAAACCCGTACTAGAAATGATATATCCCAGGAAATGCACTTCTTCCTTGTGGAACAAACATTTCTCCAATTTACAATAGAGACCATTCTCTAATAACCTTGAAAGAACCAATCTGACATGTTCATAGTGTTCGTTTATGTTTTTTGAATAAATCAGGATATCATCCAAATATACGATTACAAACATTTGTAAAAAGTCTCGCAACACATCATTGATGAAGTCCTGAAAGACTGCTGGGGCGTTGCATAAGCCGAAGGGCATAACTCGATACTCATAATGACCATAACGAGTATTAAAAGCAGTTTTCCATTCATGCCCTTCTTTTATTCTGATTAAATTATATGCTCCCCGCAAATCTAGTTTAGAAAAGACAGTAGCTCCTTTTAACCTGTCAAATAGTTCAGTCACTAAGGGAATAGGATAAGCATTACGGATAGTAATCTTATTCAACCCTCTGTAATCAATACAGGGTCTTAAATCCCCTTCTTTCTTAGATACAAAGAAAAACCCCGCACCCGCGGGCGATGAGGATTTAGTGATAAACCCTTTCTTTAAATTCTCGGCAATGTACTCCTCTAATACTTTATTCTCGGCCATCGACAGGGGATAAACCGTACCTCTAGGAGGCATAGTACCAGGTAACAATTCAATAGGACAATCATAGGGACGATGGGGAGGTAATTTTTCTGCCTCTTTAGGTTCAAAGACATCTTTAAGGTCAATATATTGGTTGGGTATTTGGGTAGTCAATGGTTCCATAGTAGGTATATTGATTAAGCCTACTGGTTTAATCGGAGTAATGCATTTACTGTGACAAGAATCTCCCCACTTAATGATCTCCTTCTTTTCCCAGTCAATTGACGGATTATGCTGGACTAACCAAGGAAACCCAAGTATTACAGGAAAAATAGGAGATGTTATCTGTTGCAGAATGATAACCTCCCTATGAAGAAGACCTGTAGATAATACTAGAGGAATGGTCTCCTGGGTAATAAGAGGTATCGATAATGGTCTACCATCTATGGCCTCAACGGCCAAGGGTGCCGATCTTTTTTGGAATGGAAGGGTATTTTTCTGCCCGAATGAGAGATCTACAAAATTCTCAGCAGCCCCAGAATCAATTAAAGCAAGGGTGGATATTTTCTTTCCCTCCCATTCTAAAGTAATAGGTAGAAGAAGCCTGAGATCTTTTTTATCATTGAAGGAGGACATACACATAACACCCAAGGCCTGTCCCCCTTGTGAACTTAGGTGCGAGAGTTTTCCGGCCGGTTAGGACAATTCACTCGTGTATGTCCCTTCCTGCCACAATACAAACATAAACCTTCCCTCCTACGGTATTGTCTCTCTGTCTCAGACAATCTTGTAGCCCCTAATTGCATGGGTTCTGGAGGGGTTTCGGACGAGGGATAGGTTAGAG